>NW_015387816.1:231131-297545 GCF_001527695.2 Protobothrops mucrosquamatus | reverse complement strand
TTGTTTACAG
The DNA here is from genome assembly GCF_001527695.2 of Protobothrops mucrosquamatus. Taxonomy (NCBI): domain Eukaryota; kingdom Metazoa; phylum Chordata; class Lepidosauria; order Squamata; family Viperidae; genus Protobothrops; species Protobothrops mucrosquamatus. Next base: position 297,535 of record NW_015387816.1, on the reverse strand, counting down.
TCAGCTTGAAGTAGTATTTTTGGACTTCGGTTGCTTGTAGCTTGGGCTAGATTCAGAAATTAAGCTAGCCTCTTCTCCTGCCGGTTTCTGGAGGGCTTTTCCCAAACCAATCAGATCGACCGCCATCTCTCCACAATCGGTGGGACTTCCCCCTTTCTATGTTGCCTCTACAACATGGGCAACCTCAGGCCCATTTAGGGTCCCCTGGCAGGCAGAAATCAGCCATAGAGTGTGGAGCCCCATGATCCCTTGGCTACTCGATTCTGTGCAAAACCGGAAGTCTCCTTCTGCTTCTCTTTTTCTATTCATTTTAATTTTATAAGGCAACCTGAGGAAAATACAAACTTTAAATAAGTAATTAAATAACATGTTTTTGTTTCTTTTTTGATATGAAGGAAGGTAGGTGGGTTGGCTTGTTACACTACTTCACAAAGGCTAAAATCCGGGGAGGGTTATGCACTTAGTGTCTTAAAGTTTGAACAGGGAAATATGAGCATTGTTTGGTTTACATTCCTTTAATCCAGCTATTGATTAGATTGAGTGGACCAGATCAATGATTGGCTGACTTGCTATCTATGACTCTGAGAATTCACAAGCAGCAGGACTACACTATGCTGAATGCATCTTTAATCTGTGGATGGTGATGTTAAATACAGCGTCTAGATTTAAGCAACATTTGGAAATGATTGGCATTTGCTGTGCATAATGGAATAGCAGAGCTCAAAGTATCTGATATATGTATTCAAAGTTGGTTTTGGGCTAAGGCTGAAAAGATATTGACCTAGGGTACCAAATCTTAGTGGATGTCAATGCCATCCTCCTTCTGAATCATTCCAAAACTGCTGATTTTTGCATTGGTGAGAGATGGTGCCACCAGTCAATGTGACCTAATGATACCATATACCTTTGTGTTGGGACTGGATGTACTGGATAATATTTCCAAAGCTGATGAGTAGATCTTTGTTGCCTTATTCTCATGTTTCAGACCAGCTGTTGCTAAAACTACTTTTACAACCGTTCATGTCTATCAACATACAAATGGATATTAAAACTGATATTAAAAAGCCTAGGAAAGAAGGGAGATGCTGTGGATAAACAATATTTCATATTCTAGCTTATATGCCTTATGCATCGGTATAAGCAGAAGTGGATTCCTTTGAGCTAAGTTGTATAGAGGCATCTGTAGTTTTAAACAAAATACAGAGAATTGTGCTCTTATAGCAACCCCATCCTACAGTATAGTTCATGTTTATTTGGCTGCACCAGACAATCCCATGGCACAATGCCAGTTTTTGTTTATCACAAGGATTGAGAATTAGTAGTTTAAAGTCAGAATTATTATCTCAAGTAAATGATCAGTCTTTTAAGATGGGAGTAAAAGAGACAGTGTGTCTGATGTTATTAATTAGAACTGGAGATAACACTAATTGCATGTGACAATAGGTTCCTGTGCATGCTGTCCATCATGATAGAAACAAACAAAAACGTAATGGCTATCTGAATTATGTGTGAAGGGGGACATCAGTCACATTGTTTTATAATCAGTTTTATTTAAACTGCCTGCACTACCTGCAACAGATTATAAACACATATCCAAATTTATATCATTGTAATGGTGCCAAGTGCAAATAAGCACGGGATGTGATAACTCTGATCCGCTCTAGTTCTAAAACAGAGCCTCCTAAACATCCAACCTGTGACTTGCAGAGAGACAGCCATTAGCCACTTGACTCAAGAGAAAAGCTGATGAATCTCTCAGAGGAAAGAAATGGTCGCCCCCTTCTCCTCCATAGTCTGACCAGGTGCTGAATTTAAGGTGGCTGTTTGCTTTCTAAATTACTAACTCCAGAGCTGTTTCTGCTGCCTTTCAGACAACTTCTGAGAGGATTAAATCAAATGCAACCAAGATAAAAGCAAAATGGAGAATGCCCTCCTCAGGTAAAAGCCCACCTGATTGGTTCTCTGTATTTGATTTTCCTGGACTTTAGTTTTCTCCATGGAACACCTAAAGTGACAGGTCTATAACATTTTTTCATGTCTGAATCTCTTGAAATGGAAACTCCTAGCAACATAAGAACAACAACTATAATATAATAGAGTGTGTCCTAAGACAACAAAATGAGGCAATATCTTGCTACCCATATTTCATTGTTCAGATAAAAGATGATATTCATTCTTCCATAGCCAAAATAGAAAAAAAGGTTTAATATATAATTATTAAATAACCATTTGTTTAAATAGGCAGCTTGTCTCCTTGTAATTGATACAGCTAGAAACATAAAATAATAATAATAATAATAATAATAATAATAATAATAATAATAATAATAATAATAATAATAATAATAATAATAATAATAATAATAATAATAATAATAATAAAGTTGGAAGGGTCATCTAGTCCAACCCCCATGAAAAAAAGTCATTGAAAAACATGATAATTGTGCCATTCTTAACCATTTTCATAGTGGTTAAGATGTTGGACTTGAGCCCAGTAACATTCTCATTAAATTCCTGCTAGGCCAAGGATTTCACCAGTCACTATCAGCCCGTTCTATGTTATAGAATTGTAAGTTATGTTACATAGTAGGCTTTCAGAGGAAAGGTGGTAGATAATTGCATTGTAGTAATAAAAGTAATGCTGTTAGAAAAAAGTAGGACTTTTTTTCAAAAATCCCATTACACTTTGCTCCATGCTATATCTTGGCCAAGCAGCATGCCCTTAACATAGGCTCTATATAAGAAACAATTTTGAAAATATCTCCCTAACCTCCAGATAGAACAGTATGTTAGAGAATCACATGAACTTGCTAAGGCTAATAGTACAGGAAGTACTTTAGCAACCAGGATGGAATACCAGTCACATATATGTTGAATCAGTGGTTGGATTCAAATATGTGAACAACCGGTTCTCTGTGTGGATGCTGCTTCCGGAAGTCCATTCTGGGCTTGGGCAACTAAAAATTAGCTACCGGTTCTGCTGAATTGGTGCGAACTGGCTGAATCCCACCACTGTGTTGAATCCATTAGTCATTTCTAGATATTTCCCCTGTTAGGAAACTACTCTGTTTTGTATATTTGCCTTTTCCTTTTTACAAAATGAAAAAAAATGCTTAATAGCAGTATGTTTATTAAAGGTCTTTAGAAACACTATTGGCTTCTAGTAATGTCATCTGCCTATAACTTTCATTTTCATGTATTCCTAGGAGTGTTGTCAATTGGTCACACATGACATAGTTTCCCCTCTATTTCTACTCCTCTGATATCTCAGAGATGAGTTTGAAACCAACCCTCAGTCATGCAGTTTATTCATTTTCCCACCAGCTGAACAAGAACAAAACTCAATAAAGAGCTCAAACAGAATTCTAGCTCACTGAATAACAAAAGTACTATGTAGCCCATAAAAGTGGTTCCAAGGCAGGGCTGAAGGATGTGGACAGGAGGACTAAGATACTATTTTTAAGCACCTGGACTTTTAAGGCCCTTCTCTGGCCATCTAGTACACAGTAGCATGCAACAAATTCTATTAATTACCTGAAGAGGCCTGCTCATGGTTATGGAGAAACATTGCCAGGTGTTTGCTTTGGTTCTGATTTCTGGTTTTTCTGGGCCTAATTTCCTACATCTTGAGTATGGACATCTATACCAAAAAAGCCTATATTTGTAGGCCTCTGAAGGGATAGTTTTCATTCATGCCCAACAAATGAATTCCAGGAAACTGAGCAATTATTTCTTTAAAGTTTCTTTTATTCAATGAAATTAATCCATGTCACATTAGCACCATATATTTCTCCTCATAACATTAGTTCCACACAAAGGCCTTCCTCTGCATTCCATATCAGCCCTTGGAAATAGACCAAGTCAAGAAACAGACACCACAGAGATTCCAGGAAAGCTTCTATGTTGCTGTATAGCAGGATGGGATAGCAACATCTTGAAAGCCTGTCCAAGTTTTTGTCACTTATGTTTTTTTTTTAATTAAACATTTTATTAGATACAAAAGACAAGAAAAAAGAATTAAAAAAACATTGAACGTGGTGTATCGTCTTTGACATATATCTTTGTCTAATCATTCCATACTTTACATATGAGAGTAAATGTTATATATACAGCTATACATTCCTAGTAAACTTCCTCTATTTATATCCCTTCTATCGACTTCCTTCTTATTTCCCTCCACTTGTAAAATTTATTCCAAATTAGGTAATATTCTGTTTCCTCCTGATTTTTTAATTCTTTAGTCATCTTATCCAATTCTGCGCAATACAAAATTTTTCTTATTAACGCGTTTCCGTTAGGCAATTCAGTTGCTTTCCAGTTTTGGGCAAACAAGATTCTTGCCGCCGTTATCACATGTATAATTAAATATATATCATCTTTGTTTATGTTTTTTTCTAATATTCCTAATAAAAACGTCTCTGGTTTATATTGAATTTTTTGACCCGTCATTTCTATTATCCATTTCCAAACCCTAAGCCAGTAAACCTGTACTTCTTTACAAGCCCACCAAATGTGAAAGAATATACCCTTTTCTATTTTACACTTCCAGCACATTGGTGAATAACCATTGTACATTTTTGCAAGTCTGGCCGGTGGCAGATGCCATCTATAAAGCATCTTGTAAAGATTTTCTTTGTAAGATGTCGCCAATGTAATTGGATTAGGTAATCACATCTCCAAATCCCTCCTTAACAGTTCTTTCATATTAAGGTCATATCTCTAAATTCCTTTATATTCCATCATCTTTAGTCACTGTTTTCTTTTGCAACCACCACAATTCATCATTCTTTGTTTACTGAACTGCAGCCAGTTTACTGTTACTCTGGTGCTGAGACGCATCTTCATTTAACATTTGAATAGATTTTTTTCAACACTTAAGAATAATTTCTTTAACATTTTGGTTCACCTTCATTATATTAAGTTATTAATCAATTTTCTTTCCTTGCACAGGAGGCAATTTGAACAAAAGTTTCATCAGAGACATGATTGATGAATTGCTTAATTTGCATAAGTGACACCTTGTATTAGCCTTCACCCCAGTTTTCCCTTTGTGACTCCTCTGAGATCTAAGATATTCTACCTTTCTTAACCCAGTTATTGGGACGAAATATATTATGAAGGGGAAAAAAAAGTAATGACAAGGATGAAGAATAAAATTAGGCATGTAATTTTAAAAGTGTATTTTATGTTTTGGGATATATAAAGCATACTTCTTTTTCATGTACTAACCAACAATAATATGTTAGGCTACAAAAAATAATTGTACTGCATTTTGTCCCCTCCCCCATTTTTTTTATAGAAGACATTGTGTTATTGCAAACAGCTGCTTTAAATATTGTTACTCTTTCAAAGTCAGACAGGAGAAGGCTGACTTACCATAGTGTATGAAAGCAAATCGGTCACTATATTCTTAAGTAGATTGAAAAACCAAAGAAACCCACTTTACCACACTATTACAATGTATTTCAACTCTTTGTTCATGTCTCAAAGGGAACAAGTGAAGACTGAATATGTGTGTGTATATACTAAGGTGACCAACCGTCCTCCTTTAGGGAGGACAGTCTTCCTTTTGTAAGTTCTGTTCTCCCTCAAAAAGTGTCCTCCTACATGTCCTCCTTTTCGATATTTGAAGACTAATCTGAGGAAATTTTTATTCCTCATAGAACGCTCAGAACGGCGTTCCGGCACCTTTTTTTGATGGTTTTTTTTTTCAACTTTTGCATTTGCTGTGCTACTCCCGCTATTGGCTTTCGAAAGCCAATAGGAATTGCTGCTGAGCGCGCCAAAACACCCGGCTGGCAAACTTTGCACATGCAAGTTGTCTGTATTATTATTGCAATGAATAAAATGTTTCTTTTATTTACGATATTTTTTTCTTCAATTTATTTGTGTCCTCCTTTTCATTGTAAAAAAGTTGGTCCCCTTAGTATATACACACGTACACATTGCATGCATTGAAACAAGAAATTGTCTTTGACTTAATTTGCCCTATCAAAATCCCCACCAAACTAAAATCTCCAATGATATCCTCTTAGACCTGCGCAGGCAAAATTTGCTGCATGCTGATTGCCTCTCCACTCTATAATCAAGTGCTTCATGGTTGCAAGCACACTTCTTCTGCATGTTGTAATTACCCTTTGTTTTGCCAAGAGAGTAGTAATTACAACTATGGGCCAAGTTTTTCATTTGAGTAGAGTTTGATTGCAACTAACTATTTATTGTGATAAAAAGCCTTGCTGCAGTGTTTATTGATAAACCTCTGGCACAACAGACATTTAGCTTAATCATCCATACACAGAGTCAAAATACCACTTTTATCACTTATGGAAGACCTCGTTGCTTTTGCCTGCAATTGGTTTCTACAAACACTATGCTATTTTATTTTTGATAGAATCATGTTGGGGAATCAAGTTCATGATACCCAACAATGATGACATCAGTTCAGATATTGCTTTTTTGGTAACTATATGATTTTTCTGTTTTCTACACGAGCAGCCATGTAAACTTTTTTAATATTGTTTTATCATAGAAAATAAAATATAAAACAGTGAAACAAACAAAATCAAACAAAACAAAAGAATGCATTCAACCCTAACAAAAACAAAAGAAAAAAATACTACACAAAAAAGGAGGAAAGCATGGAAAGTCCACAAATGGTTTCCAGTCTCTTATAAAGCTATCTAGTCCATTATCTCTAATCAAAGCAATTAATTTCATCATCTCTGCCAATTCAGTCAATTTCAAAATCCATTCTTCAACAGTTGGTATCCCTTTTTCTTTCCAGTGTTTGGCAAGTACAAGCCTCACAAGTACAGTCACCATGTGTAGGAGTAGCACCCAATTGTTTTTCAATTGGCTTGTCCATCATACCTAAAAGAAAAGCTCCAGGTTTCATTAATATTTGTATCTTAGATTTTTTTGCATTGTCATTGCTATGTTTATCCAGTATGTTTTCATATGTTTGGAAGACCACCACATATGAGAAAATGAACCAGGGTTTTGACTACATTTCCAGCACTTATTAGAAATCCCTTTAAACATTTTTGCTAGTCTATCTGGAACAGGGGTGTCAAACTTGCAAAGTCACATGATGAGTTGCGACGTATCGCGACTTTTTTACCATTGCCAGCAATGGGGTGGAAGCAGTTTTGCTGTGATGCATCCAGCCCATGGGCCGGCAGTTTGACACCCCTGATCTGGAATCAAGTACCAACAATACACCATTTTATAAAAAAAATCTTTCAAACTATCATTTTATGTAAATTTTAGTCCATTTGTCCACACATTCTCCCTTTTATCTAGCATTATATGATACCCAAGTGTATTCATCTTCTAGGTTCATCTTGAGTAACATTTTATATACTCTAGAAATCAAGTAGTCATCTCCAGAACATAAATTAATGTCCAGTTCAGATTTAGTTCCTGTGAAAAAACTTTTCTTTAGCAAATTTAAATCTTTCAATAATTAAACCAATCACAAGCAAATCCTTCACTTACTAATTGTTCCCTTGTCTTTATCTTAAATCCATCTTTTTCAAACATGAATAAGTCTCAATATGTCATCCATTTACATTCCAATATCATTTATGCTCTATATAGTGCTTTATGATGTGATAGCCAAAGTGGCACTTTATCAGCTAATCTTGTTTTATACTTCCACCATACATGTGCAATCGATTGCCTAATAGCATGAATCTTAAAACCATTTCATGACACTCCTCCGGTGTTATTAAATCAATTGGAGTCCATGAGGAGGGAAGGTATACGAAATAATATAAACCATATAAACTTTTTAATCACATCCTGGATCATCACTACAACCAGATCCATTGTCTGTGTCAAGTGGATGCCATTCACAAAATCACAATTATCACACACACAAAAAAATTCATTTAGAGTATCCTGAAATCTCTCCATAGAGATAACTCTTATCTCTTTACTGCCTCCCTACTATTTATTGCTGACAAATATTTCCTGATTCTATATTTCAGTTTTAAAGAGTATCTCTTTTCCCCCTTGTGCCTATGACCTAGTGTTTGGTTTCATTAAGCTCTCAGTAGCCAAATTTCTAATTTATATATAGCAGTGACACTTTATTTTTTTTCTTGCACACTGCTTCCATCGTAGATATACAAAATATTATAGGCTATATAGCAATTTTTGTAAAGATTCAACCTGCAACATGCCTTAATTGTACTGAAGTGTTATAATGTTCTTAGGCTTGGATTCCTAAATGGAAATGGTCAAGTCCTTCTCCCAAAATAGATTGTAGTAAGTGCTGCAACTTATTTCTTTTCTTTTCAAGCTTGTCACAAAACAGAGGTGTTGCTACAATGAAATTCTATTCACACTTCTTAGCCAGACTTAGGTTTTGTAGATTGAATCCAACCAATACAGGTGATCAAACTGAAGTTCCATCAACATGGCTGGTGAGCTTTTCTGCAGTGAGTTGAGAAATGTATGTATTTGAATTTCTACACCATCTTCCTCAAATGGCCACACCGATTTTTTCTTCCTTAAAAATGAAAGAAACCAAATCAATATATTGTACATTTATTTACTGGCTGAAACATTATTTTTATCCAGGAGAAAACTAACTCCACATTATTTGGTGTAGTTTGGTCTAATAGTTAAGGCAACAGAGTAGACACCAAGGGTCTGTGAATCCTAGTCCCATGTTAGGCATGAAAGCCAACTGGGTGACTTTGGGCTAGTCACTGTTTTCAGCCCAACTGACCCTCACAAGGTTGTTGTTGTGGGGAAAATAGGAGGAGGAAGGAGCATAAGATACATTTACAACCTTGAGTTACCTATTTATTTAGCATATGACATACAATGTCAGAAATCTACAAATGCTAGACACATTGAAGTCCTAACAGCCTAAATTGAGTTACCTGTAAGGTGATAAAGGTGGGCTAAAAATCTAATAAATAAAAATAAATTGGGTAGAAGACACCTTTATCAAAGTAATACAAACTAAATATAGCCAAATATTTATTTTTATCTCTCATTTAATATTTTTATAAATAGCTCAAGGTGGTGAACCCACACACAATACTCCTTCCTCCTCCTATTTTCTCAATATGCTGGTGGTAAGACTCAATCAACAGAAAAAAAGGTTTATAATTCCTTATCAAGATATNAAGATATTATATGGGCTGCTTAATGTTTCAGGAAGAATCCAAAAACAGGAGGAGGAAGGAATATTAAGTGTGCATGCCACCTTGAGTTATTTAAAACAGTAATAAAGGCGGATAAAAATGTCTACAATAATAAATAAAATCCCACATTTTGGTTTTCCACTCCGGATGTGCTAGTGTTTTGACTCTGATGTGAGGATGAAGGAGAAAGCTGCCTGCCACTCAGAGACCCTCTGCCACCACATCTTTTTTCCTGCAACTGAACTGCTGCCCTGATCACCTATTGACTATGCATGGAAACAACTCTGGTGTCAGGACTCATGCTTTGAGCAGCACAGCGGGTGCTTTCTGGCTTGATATACAAAAGCAGCAGCCTTTTCATGCGGAGTTTCCCCAAGAGGAAATGCTGGCTTGGTGAATATTCAGGAGGAAGTAGTAGTTAACTATGAATATCTCTCTTTTCATGTGGCAAGGGTAAGTTTAAATGCCTGGTAATTTATTGAATAAGCACATCTGAAAATAAAAGCAACAAAAGTTGGTTTAAAAAGACTGTAATGAAAAGAATATTATTATTGAGGGTTTGGGAGTTTAAACTTTTTTATTTAAATTGTATCATCCCCAATGGATAAATAATTTCTGAAGGGCAATGATAACAATGAAATTGGTGCAGCATTACAGAAAAGTACATACATATTGTTTAGGATGACACTTGCTCCCTAAATAATGATTCCTTTGTTGGAAGTAAAACCAGAGCTACTTAACATGCATTTAAGCAGGATGATCTTACAAATGCTACCAGAGAAAGAGTACTTATGCAGTAGTCCTGCTTCACTATATACATCAAGAACAAGAATTTGCCCGGAGAAGCATCTAGAGATGAATTGCCACAATATGGATGTCACAACCCTGTTCAAAGTCACTGCCCTGTTGAAAGTCACTGCCCTTTTAACCTCTAGGTATCAAGAGCAAAGCCTTCTCAGTTTGCCCCAACAACAATAATATATATGATTAAAAATTAGGCATACAGATTTGTTACAAGCAGCTGCTGTATCAACAATCAAATTAGTACAAGGCTGAAGATGAAGGAAGTAATATTCTGAGCATGTTTAGATTCATGCCACTTTTTAACTCAGATTGATAGAATGTTATGATAATGAAAAATTAATGCTAGCTCATCTAAGTTTCTTTTTGTGATGGTAGAAGGCAAAGAAGTAACTGAAGAAATTTGTATGTATTTCATAAATATTCAAGTTAAACCTCTTTCACTTTGGGCTAATTCCTAGTCTTTCTCCAGAACAGATGGTAGAAAAAGTAAGATCCATTAGTTGTGTCCATTCAGTTTGTGAGAAAACATCATTAGGTAACAACCTTCTGCTCTGAATAGCATTCTGCACTGAAAATGAGAGAACATTGTTTAGAATAAATCCAGGAACGTTAGCACCTTATTTGCAATATAACTACATTGAGAGAAGAAAACAAAATAAGATTATTTTAATACTTGATCCTTTCTTGTAGCCAGGATAAAACTATAAGCTTTTGATAGCCTTTACTAAAGTGGTCAGTATGTCAAACCTGTTTTTCAAGGTATATCTAAAAATATTTTATGTTGCCTTCTAGTTCACTCTTATTAAATAAAATTTGACCATATTTGACAGATATTGTGCCCTTCTGTTATTAATTCTGCTAAAACTCAACCATAAGGCATTATAACATTTTTATAATGTTATTTTTCTTCTAAAAGCCACATTTCACTATCATTTTCTTGTAACCATTTAAATTCTAACAGTGATTTTTAAATTATTATTTACAAAGTTGTTTTGATACAAAAGCAATGATAAAAAATAAGCTGCTGCTTTCAATTTCTTGATGTGTGAAATTATTCTGCATTAATCTGTAAACCAAAGGAAAAATTATACATTCTACATTGAGAAACATAAACTATACCTAGGTAATGAATTGAAATAAAGAATTTGAAATTCTATCCATTTGTCAATGAATTTGAACTATTAGGAACTTCTTGGAAAAGAAAGAAATGTAGGTCAATAGAATGGTTTGAGGATTGAGCCTAGCATCTCTCTCTCTCTCTCTCTCTCTCTCTCTCTCTCTCTCTCTCTCTCTCTCTCTCTCTCTCTCTCTCTCTCTCTCTCTCTCTCCCCCCATGTGTGTTTGTGTATCCAAGTTCAGCAAAAATGGAAGTCATGAAAATTATGTGAGCAGAGTCAGTGTACCAACAAGACTTAGACAGCTGTGAATGGCTTTTTGCTGGCTAGAATTAAAACTGAGTGTCAGCTGTATTTAATACAAATATGATAGAAGAACAATAGAAACAAAGTTGACTAGAATGATGGAGTTCCTTTAAATTTGTTCATTGTATGCTATTCATGAAAACTATTTTTCCTTGAGGATTTGGATTTTGTACATGTATGACAAACTTGCACTGGAGTTGGCTGGACTGAAATGTACCATTCATTTATGAATTTTCCCTGACTATACAACATATTTGTATAGAATTAATAGAAACCCATATTGGTATGTGGTCAGACTTTTATCAATATATTCCCATGATTCTTCTATTTGTTATCACAAATTGTTATCACAATTTTATGTCAAATTCAAAAAATTCAAAATCATTTTATAAGACTCTATTTTCTAATTTAAACCTAATGTTTCAGGGTAGCTTAATTATGATATATTGGAACACTGCCTCTAGCATAGTTGGATTTTTTGCAGTCTGATTTTGTTAAAGCTTCTATGTGATTAAAAATGCTTTTGGATTTTCCAGGAATGATGCAAGGGCATGTGTATTATTATAGACAGACTATATAAGCTTTTACATTAGTGACATTTTTCACACTTAAATGCATTTCTGAAGGTGTACCATGATAAATATAAGTTTATAAATAAAATATGTTATTATAAATATAATAATAAATATAATTTTAATAATAAATAAAATGGTCCTATATAAGCCAAGGATAGTTTGTGAGTTATTTTTAGGCAAAAATCAGTTTGTTTTTTAATCCTACCAAAAATTTCAGCTTGTGTATGGGAAGAATCTCTCCCTCCCATTCTGAAGGCAATTGCCCTAACAGCTTCATGAAGGGATATGTAGCATCCTTATAATTAGAAAAGAATCAGGAATCAAAATTTGTGCACTGAAATTAACGGGTTTTAGAATGAGAAACATCTGGCTGTGTTGAGAAGAGATTGAATAAAACAAATTGGAGTTGACATGATTCTTAAATGATTTCAGCTTCGCCAGTTGTAGTTGACTGTGATTGCTTTCCTTTCAGCAACAGAGAAGCTTCAAATTGAGGAACTAATGCAGTGACTACTTTTAAAACCGGAGGGCAATTTCTGCTTGCTCTGTTCTCTGAAAAGTCTCATTGGACTTGATTTTTACTGCCTCTGGCCTTCAGCAGCCAATTTACTCATGCAGAGTAACTGTCACATGCCTCCATTCTCCTCTGTCTTTCAGTGATCTAGCTTAAGACTTGCCCACCCCCATTCCCCAAGACACAGACACATACACACATAGAGAGTAATGTTTTCTGATGTCAAAAGCAACTTCTGACTGCAAAAATTACCTCAGCCTTGGGTTTGTGTCCCAAATGTTCTAATCAAGAAAAGAAACCCAACATAGCCTTGATTTTCTACCCTGGAGATCGATACTTCATGTGGAGATAATTGACAAGCTCTGTTTAATACATTATTTGTATTGACTATAAATTCTGAGACTCCTGGTTTAAATTTGAGAGACCAGGAGTACGGGGAAGGGTCACGCAAGAACCTTGTTTGTTTGTTTTTAATAACCTCCTACAGTTTTCCCAAAATATGTATAATCCCACCATCAAATAATGACATTTATCAGCTACAAATTCCAGAAAAGTGCCCTAGGAAACTACCTCAATAATTAATATGTTTCCTTCCTCACACAGGGCTCCAATTTCACTTCTTTTAAATGAAGATCCAAAGGGCATCTGATTGGAGGTAACACAAACACAACAGAATTTTCAAATATAGCTGGGTGTGAAGGGTTTAAGTCAAGTAATATATTAATGCAGCAAAAAAAGCATTTTATTTTTGAAAACAAAATTTTATTTTATTTTTTTTATGACAAAAGCATAAGCAGTCACCTATTATGTACAGGTAGTCCTCGATATACGTCTACACTTGAGCTCAAATTTCCTGTTGTTGAGACATTTGTCAAGCGAGTTTTGCCCCATTTTGTGACCTTTTTGCCACAGTTGTTAAGTGAACCACTGCATTTGTTAAATTAGTAACATGGTTGTTAAATGAATCAATGTCCTCATTGACATTGCTTGTCAAAAGGTTACAAAAGTTGATGATATGACCCAGGGACACCACATCTGTCATAAATATGAGTCAGTTGCCAAGCCTCTGAATTTTGATCATGTGACCATGGGAAAGCTGTCATGGTCATAAGTGGGAAAAACAGACATAAGTCACTTTTTTTCAGTGCTGTTGTATCTTTGAACAGTCACTAAATGAATTGTAAGTCAAGAACTACCAATATTTCAAGATAAAATTAAAATATCTGGTAAAATGGTGGATTTTCCTTTCAACTGATTTATTGTCCAATATGCAGAATTGCAGAAGTTTATCATTCCATATAATGATACTGCCAACAATACAGTGGAACTGCAAGCCTGAAATTCCAGATACCACTTTAAAATACAAAAGCAGTGAAAGAGGAAAGGAAGACCCCTGTCCTTATCATTACTGTGAGGCAATTAATACTGAATCCTGAGATTCAAGGTAAAACTTGCGAAAAGCCAGTGACGGCAGACTAATGCCAGTAGCATTTCCTCTTCAATGCAAATAACAGGTATAGTTGAATTAAACATGAATGCGATGGCTGATGAAGTAGAAACTGTAAATATACAGAGGTACTTCATATCCCATTTAATAGTGTGACGGGATTTAGTGGCTTTACAGGATGCTCAAGGTGATTGAAGTGCAGATGAAAAGAGGGCACAAGAGCTGTTTTCTTTTTAATAGGACAGATTATACAAAATCATGTACTGCTGAGAGCTTTTGCATTCTTTAAAAAGATGCTAATCTATATTAACACATATAGTCAGATCTCAAATCTGCATGTGTTCAGACAATTTTCCCCAAATTGACATTTTGTGAGTGCCTTGGGCTAATACTATACCAATAATCAGCCAGAATAGTGCTAGTTACAGAAATGCAGACTATCCTATTTGCCATAATTAGAGAGGGTTCCAGATTTAAGAAAAGATGAGTCTGAAAATATTGGTCTAGATCAGACATGTCAAACTCGCGATGTCACATGACGTCGTGCTACGTATCGGAACTTTTTTGCCATTGCTGGCGATGGGGTGGGCGCGGTTTTGCGATGACGCATCTGGCCCGTGGGCCGGCAGTTTGACACCCCTGGTCTAGATCCAAAGTTAAGAGAAAGAAAAATATCTTCTTAGCTCATCTTAGTTTTGCATTATCTGCTTTGGGTGCTTATTTGTTATGTCAACTGAACTGTAATGGTGGTGGGGTGAGAGAGGAAGAAGTAACTGCTAACTTTTTATGGATTGAAAAGCCCCCTATAGTTGATAGCCACAGTTTTAAAAATACAGTAACTTAATAGTCCCCATTTTGTTCAGGAATAAAAACAGCTAAGTGCTTCTCCTAATATGTTCAATGATCTGTAGAAACCTTGCCTATTTAAATTATGGAGATTTTTTTTTAATGTTTTTAACAAAATCAATAAGGTGATTTGTCAGTACTTTCAGAATCTTTTCCTTTTTGATTCACCCTCAGGTAAATATAATTGGTAGTTAATCAATAAGCTTAATTCCGATTAGCTCATTCTGAATCCTCAGTTAGCGAGAATGAAGAGAAGCAAAGGTTAGCTAAGTGTTTTGCTGATCATCCAATCTATCTTAAGTGAATGCAGTCTTGCTAATAAATATTTAATGGGCACTTGTTTGCAGTTTAATAGAATTAGATAATTCTATTAGGGCCCTGTTTAGAGATTTACATGTGCCATACATCACTGTTGAGGACATGTTAAATAATTTAAACTAAGTGACTAGTAATTAGAGACACAGTTAGATTAAGTTGAAGCCTTCTTATTTTAGGCTACCTTAGAATATAAATGGTTTAATTGCAGCCTTAAGCTTTGGCTATGCCTAGAACTGCATAATGCAATGAGTCTGGGAAATGCCTTCAATGTGATAACAAAGCACAAAGCCCCTAGGGTATATCTGATATCTCATCCTCTGAGTTAATGAGATGGAAAATAGTTTGCTGTTTATCTACACTGGATTGAACAGATGTCTCTGCTTCACTTTTATGGAATGTAATCTTGGAGAAATTGTCTGCTGCCTATTATGTTTTCATGGATTGAATCTCTATCGTCCTCTTCTGAGTTCCTATAGAACATTTCCCATGTCAACTATGGCTTTGATAAAAGATCATCCCAGCAGAACATACCAATGAAAGTAATCAAGTATTATTTACCACAGACATCTTCACCAATTTATAGACTGGATATTGCTGATCAATTCTTAAGTATTGACATAAAGAGGTACTTTTACTTAATCGTGGTCCTAAATGTTCTGTAGCTGTTAGAAAAATGTAATTCACAAATGTTTACCATAAATGAAAACACAACAGGAACACTAAAAGGTTTCCTTTATAGGGAGGGAGGGAGGGAGGGAGGGAGGGAGAAAAAGAGATTAAAATTTGACCGATTTTAAATAAAAAGTTTTGAAATGAGCATGATGTGACTGGCTAAGAGAATGAAATTAAACATTGTATTTATTAAAATTTATTATGTAACATCTGGCAGGTACTGTCAAGCAAAAATGCCACATTAAAGGCAATCAAGGAATAATGATTCCTGCATGTAAGTCATCAAATATTGTCAATTATGTGTTTTATGGTCTGTGCACAGGTTCATGATCAAATAGACATATCTTATTTATGCAATTTGACTTAGTTTAAATAACTAGGTCAAGGATAATATTAGGGCAGGAAAGAATCAATTTTAACCCTAAACACTCACAGGTTAAAAAATAAATTAAGTCTCTCTCCTGAGTACCAGTCCATAAAATGGGAGCCCAAGTTCACTTGCAAAACCACTGAATGTTATATTCACTTCTTCCTACATGAGCATGTGAACAGAACAGAACAGAACAGAACAGAACAGAACAGAACAGAACAGAACAGAACAGAATAGAATAGAATAGAATAGAATAGAATCTGGAAGGGACATTGGAGGTGTTCTATTCCAGCCCCCTGCTCAAGCAGGAGACCCTATACCATTTCAGACAAGTGGCTATCCAGTCTCTTCTTTTTTTTTTTTTTTTTAATATTTTTTATTATTTAAACCGACAAACAAAACAAAACAAAACATAATACACATATATACAAAAAAAACCTCCAGTGATGAAGCACCCACAACTTCTGTTCCACTGGTTAATTGTTTTCACTATTAGGAAGTTTCTACATTGTCTCTCTCCTTGATTAGTTTCCATCCATTGTTTCTTGTCCTGTACTCTGGTGCTTTGAAAAATTAGTTGACCCCCTGTTCTTTGTGGCAGCCCCTCAAATACTGGAATACTGCTACCCTATCACCCCTAGTCCTTCTTTTCTCTAGACTGTCCAAACTCAAACCCTGCAACCGTTCTTAATATGTTTTAGTCTCCAGTATTTTATCTTCTTAGTTGCTCTTCTCTGTACTTTTTCCAAAATCTGAACATCATTTTTGTAATGTGGTAATCAAAACTGGATGCAGTAGGTGTGGTCTTAACTAAGATTTTAAAAAGTGGCACTAATACTTCATGTTATTTTGATTCTATGCCTCTGTTTATACAACCAAGGATTGTGTTAGTTTTTTGGCTGCTGCCATACACTGCTGGCTCATGTTTAAATGATCTTTCACTAGGACTCCAAGGTCCCTCTCACAGTTAAAAGTTTTTGAGAATCCATAGTATACAGTATAGAATTGGGAGACATAAAGGAGAGCTGCAGACTGGAAAATTGTCTCAGCTGACAGAACTAGGGGGGAAACAGGATGCATTTCAGAAGGGACTCTCTCTAGTTTAGGGATGTGAAACTGCCAGGCTGTGGGCCAGATGCATCATGTCGAAACTGTGCCCATCCCATTGCTGGCAATGGAAAAAAAGTTGTGATACGTCGTGACACATCACGTGATGTTGCAAGTTTGACACCCCTGCTCTAGTTTTTCATAGAGTAACAGCAAAGGAGGAGAAAAATAATTTCAATTTTGCAAGACTTTGCTAATGTAATCTTACAGTAAAGATAGTAAAGACTTCTGATTGTGCTTCTTGCCTGGACTACCTTGCAGGCCTAACAAATTCTCTTCAACTTGTCTTTGGGTTCTCTGACTCTAATAGAGCCATCATAGTATTTAAAAAGGCAGCATGTGGGGAGAATGAGCCAGGTACCTACACACACTCACACACACACACACACACACACACAGAGGGGGGTATTTATTTATTTATTTTTGGATTTATATCCCACCCTTCTCCCGTAGGACTCAGGGCGGCTGACAATCTATTTAAAATACATACAAAACAATACAAATTTGCTAAAGATGACTATTCCAGTAAAATTGAATCCATTTCATATCATGCTGGTCATCTGCAATAGCTTCATTGGATGGCTTTACTGGGATAGAAGCAGCTTGCTCTATAGACCCAGTTCTTATTTCCATGCTCAAAAAGCATTTATATGAATTCTATCTCTCTCCCCTCCCCCGCCCCAATTCCCACACAGTGTATCTCTAAAGAAGAGCTGGCTGAAAATAAATAATGGTTTAATAGTATCAGTAAAGTTAGAAAAGGATATAAAGAGAAAGTGAAATTCAGACCCAAGGCAAAGGCATAAGTATATTGCTCGCACCCATAATGGCTTACAGGAAGTCCTTGACTTATAATTACAATTGAGCCCAAAATTTCTGTTCTTAACTGAGACATTTGTTAAGTGAGTTTTCCCTCATTTTACAACTTTTCTTGCTATAGTTGTTAAGTGAATCACTGCAGCTAATAAGTTAGTAACCTGTTTGTTAAGTGAACCTGGCTTCCCTATTGACTTTGCTTGTCAGAAGGTTACACAAAATGTTCACATGACCCCGGGACACTGCAACCATCATAAATATGAACCAATATGCCAAGCACCCAAATCTTGGTCATATGACCCTGGGGATGCTGTAACAGTCATAAGTGTGAAAAATGGTCATAAGACACTTTTTCAGTGCCATTGTAACTTTGAACAGTCACTAAGTGAACTGCTGTAAGTGGAGGACTATCTGTATTTAGCCTTGGTAAAGTATAAGAGATTAGGATCTTGATGCTAGATCGAGTCCCAGCTATAAACTTATTAACAGACTTGGCATATAAAATGAAAAAAAGTTCTATTAAAGCTATCAGAAACTAGCAACATGGACAGCATATTAATGTGAGAGGATCTCTACTCAAAGTATTAATGCATCCTATGAATTGAATAAACAGCTCCTCCATTGGAAATACCAAGAAAGTAACTATACCTGCCCAAGATAACCAATGGCTCCTTTTAGGAAGAAAGGAGAATTATAGCCTTTCCTTTTAAGCGGGATCTTGCTTGACTAGGTAAGATTTATTTGAGTGGTAGTGGATTTTCTGATCATCCATCTGATTTGCTCTTAAATTCATCACTCTTGGCTTCCACTTTTCTTCAGGCCACTGTTCATGGCCCTGTTTTAATTCCATATTCTGCTAATAAAAGCTTAGCACTCTCAAGAGACTAATTAAAATTACCCAGTAACTATTTGCTATTCTTTATACCAATCTGGTGCAGTATTAAGCTCCTCTGACATTTTTTCCCCCTGCAGTCTGCTGAGATGGATTTTTATTATAGCTTAGTCTGTGTTCAAAAGAGTGTGATTTAAGTAATGGTTATGGGGATAAAGTAACTGAAACTTGCTATTTTGAAGACACTTAACTATTCTTGTTTTTTTTAAAAAAAATATTGATTGTTTAATTAGATATGGTGAGGATGAAGACAGGCTTTGATAGCCAGTCTTGCCTTTTCTCAAAGATTCTCTCAAGAATAGCTTCAAATTTGGGTCAAGGGCCTGAATCAGCTCATTCATCACCAGTAAAAGTTGAGACAATAGTAATCAGTTTGTTTTGACTCCAACTGGGAAGTGAACAGCTTATTTTGGTTTAGTGATGATTTGAGAGCCTCATCAATAAAATCACCAATACTGCCTTCAGTATAGTCATCCATCTGTGTCTTGATGCTTACCTATGGTGGGGGGAAATAAGGGAAGATAGGACTCTCCATTTTTACTACATCATTGGCACATCACAAAGACTCCTGGTTGCTGTAACAAATTTACCTGTGTTTGATCCGGTTGTCTTCTTTGATAGCTTTATCTTACTGAATAGGAATCGTTAAAAAAACCCCTATAGTAGGAGGGGAAAGACAAATAAGCTGGTCTGGAATGTACTGGAGAGGGACTTGATAGAATTAATTATTTTGTTTTTTGGGAAGCCTATTTTGTTCTTTCCAAAAGGAAACTTTCATTCTACAATTTTTGGCTATACTTTCTTTACTCTATTAATAGCAATAGCACTTAAACTTATATACCACTTCACAATGCTTTACAGCTCTCTCTAAGTGGTTTACAGATTCAGCATGTTGCCCTCAACAATCTGGCTTCTCATTTTACCAACCTTGAAAGAATGGAAGGTTGAGTCATCCTTGAACTGGCAAGAATCGAACTGCTGGCAATCAGCAGAATTAGCATGCAATACTGCATTCTAACCACTGTGTCACCCTGGCTCATATTATTTCATAATATTTCCATTATCATAGAGCAGTGGTTGCTAACTTTTCTGGCTCCATGGACCACCAGTGGTGGCAACAGGGGGCGGCAGTGATGGTGAGGAGGAGAGAATGGTTTCACACACACGGTCTAATTCCACACATGTGCAAATGGAGCTTTGTGCACTTGCCTGCTGCTTGTGCAACCAGGTTCCCAATAGGCTGTGGACTGGTACCAGTCCACCTACAGAGGTTGTGGACATCTGTTATAGTTATTTCGGTTATTTGAGATTCTTGGCAATTAAATAGTTTCTTCCATTTATAGCAGGGCATTCATCTCAAAATGAAGGCTGTAATATGAAACTTTTTTTTTTAATAGGGAAGAGGCCCCATTAAAATGATGAGCCTTCTAAGTAAACATGCATGATTGCACTGTAGATAACAGCTCTCTTGCTTATATTCCTATTTATATATCATGCTCTCCTGCTTATATTCCAGTATGTGTTTACTTTATTTGGTAATCAGCATTCCAAAGTGCTTTCACATGCAGAACTGCTTATTCACCTAGGAACTGCATTATGTGGACATATCTACACAAAGTCTTTCATAAAATGATTAAATATTCCCTAGGTGATTCTACTATTAGGTGGACTTATAGACTGTTGAATTAGAGTATCTCACACAATAATGTTCACTAAGGACTCCATTTCAGCTTAGAACATTTCAAGTGGAGTGCCCCTGGGCTCTGGGCATGTGCTATTCAATATTGAATTCAATATTTAATTGGTTGGATGAGGAAATTAAGGCAGTTTATTATGAAACTTATGAATTTGGTAGTTGTGCCAAACTAGGAGAGATGGCTAATACTTTTTTAAAAAATAAATAAATTGCCAGTCTGCTTCCGGGTGCAGTTCAAGGTATTGGTCATTATCTTTAAATCCTTGCATGACTACTTGAGGAAATGTGTCACTCTGATGGGACTGGCCTGGCCCACCCATGCTGGCAGAGGGGACATGCTGTGGATCCGATCAGCCAAGAAATTTTGGCTGGCAGGATCTAGGAGAAGAGCTTTCTTTGCCCTGGCTCCTACCCTCTGGAACATCTTGCCTCCAGAGGTGAGATTGGCTCCCATCCTTCTGACTTGCCACAAAAGCCTGAAGATAAGACTCTATCAGATCATTTAGGGACCCAATGGGGGTTCTTCATAATGGAGGCGATTGGCTAATTAAGTTCAATGCTACCTTTCCCCCCCCCCATGGAACCAGCTCCCTTCTCTGCCATATTGTCTCTATGATGGCTAATGTTTTTATCTCTTTTATCTCACCTACAAATATGTTTATATTTTATCGTCTCTAGAGTTACAACATAGCCTCACTTTCTGTATTCCACCATTGCTAATAATCAGATCCAGAAACCAGTAATTTAATTCTCCCCCTTTTTCTGCAAAAACTCAATAAAGAGGTTTCCAGTCATTAACAAATGTAGCTATTGTCTTTCCCCAATCAAGTCAATTTTGCCCTCTCTCCAAATCTTGCATTCTTCACCAACCATTCCACTATAGTGGATATCTCATAATCTTTCCATCTTTTTGTACATAATAATCTACCAGAAGTTAACATATACAAAAACAATTGCCCATAAATCTTTTTTAGTTGTCTATTCATTAGTCTCCTCAAAGGGATGTCTAACACTTTAGATAAAAAATAAAGATTGAGAAAAATTTAGACAGGCTTGAAGAGTGAGTTGAAATCAATAGAATGGAATTAATAGGGAGAAATGTACAATTCTGCATCTGGGTTAAAAACGATGAAAGGCAGAAGTATATCACAAATTAAACAAGTTGATCCCATGCTAAAAATGCAAATGTTTTCATGGGATGCATTAATAGGAACATAAAGTACATAATTTTTCCACTCTACTCTGACCTCTTCAGACTCTATTTGAAGAACTACACACAGTTCTGGACATAACAGTTCCAAGAGAATAGTAATAAATTGAAGCAAATTAACCAGGATGGTGAAGGATATGGAAACCAAACCTTATGAGGAATGGCAGAGGGATCAGGGTATATTTAATTTACATAAAAATTAAGTACGGGGGGAGATAGGATTATAGACTTCAAATATTTGAAAGATTGGACATTATCTATTGCCCCAGAACAGTGGCCCCAACTCTTGAGTGTCAGGGACCAGATTTTTCTATGGACTGGATGTGTCATGATTTCACATGCTGCCTGTATCCCATGCAACCAATTTTGGTCACCATACTACGAAAAAGATGTTGCGACCTTGGAAAAAATTCAGAGAAGAGCAATTAAGATGATCAAAGGCCTGGAGACTAAAACATACAAAGAATGGCTGCAGGACCTGGGTTTGGCTAGTCTAAAGAAAAGAAGAAATAGGGATGACATGATAGCAGTATTCTAGTATTTGAGGGGCTGCCACAAAGAAGAGGGGATCACGTTATTCACCAAAGCACCAGAGAGCAGGACAAGAAATGATGGTTGGAGACTGATCAAAGAGAAGCAACCTGGAATTAAGGAGAAACTTCCTAGCAGTGAGGACAATTAACCAGTGGAACAGCTTGCCTTCAGAAACCGTGGGCGCTCCATCACTGGAGGTTTTTAAGAAGAGACTAGACAGTCACTTGTCTGAAATGGTGAAGGTTCTCCTGCTTGAGCAGGGGGCTGGACTAGAAGACCTTCCAGCTCTATTCTATTCTAGTCCATGCATGCGTCGATGCGGCTTCACTTGTTTCCATGGCCCGGTTTCTGGTGTGCTGTGGACCAATGTTGGTCCACAGCCTAGGGGTTGGGGACCCTTGCCCCAGAAGACAGGATACTACCATAATGAATGAGTTAAAGATATAAGGAAGAGGTCCAGGAGCATGCTGATTTTAGCAGGTTTCAGATGGTGGACTAGATTGTGATATGACATGGTAAGTTCTCTTTATTAGATATTTTTAAACAGAGTCTGGATGGTCGTTAGAGATTTCTAATGGATATTACATTAAACTGAGGATTGGACTAGATGAACTCTGTGCTAAATTCTGACTTTATGGTTCTACGATCTTTTAATTAAGGTATGGTACATGCAAAATGGATTTATGTATCCAGTTTGCAATGGTGGCGAATATCTGTAGTTCAGGTGTAGGATGAAGCTGTTACCTAGCCTGGTAACAAAACATTCAGAAACCAATCCACAAGCTCAGAGAACGAACCTTCACTCTTATTTATCCAGTTTTGAAGATTGTTGTAAAACTCTTAATAGCCACTGACAATCAGGGAAAGTAGATTCCCAAAGAGTTTCATTAGTCAAATTTATTGTAAGGAAAAAATGGTCAAGGTGCAAGAATAATAAAAATTGGATATGCATATTTTAGCCTCACATTTATCACTGAACATATTATGGCAGGGCCTTCTTGATGCCTTTGATCCTCTATTCTATTAATATTGCTGTCTGTTTGCCTTATAAGGAAGAAGAAATGTACATCTAGACCTACAATATTTTACAAATGTTCATTTCCATTTCCAGGTTTAGAAAATTCCATTACAACAAGCCAAATCAATGGGCTGTGATCACGAGGAGGCAGCTGACAAAAGGATTGAGCAAAGGATAATAGCTATCAAGACTAAAGGATTGTTATAGAGCTTCAGACAATGAATTCAAAAAGTTGAGAACTTTAGGGTTATGCCCAGGATGGTTTAAAACATGCATATCCTGAATAATAAATAGAAACTTACTTTTTTCCCCTTTTTTCTTTTCTTTAACAGATATTTGAAAGCACAAGCAAAACAAAATTAGCAAAAAAGCTAAAAGAACACACAAAAAATAGGAAAGAGATTTACAAGATGTCTAAAATTGAATAAGAATTTTCTAAGAAACATTAGATTACCACTGATGTGATAAATTTGGCACTGTAAAATGTAGCATCATAAAGCTACTAAAATAATATTAATATTCAATAATTAATAAAGATGGCCAATAAGATAACAATCTGAATAAACAAGTAATAGAGGTTTTTGACTAATATATGAAAGACTGTCCTTATTAGAAAAATCAGGGAAAGACTTAAAACCTTATATAAATCTAATACTTTAAAGCTCTCTATAAAGAAAAACATAAACATGGTACATAGTATGTGTACATAGTAATAATCCATAGTGTCCATGTTAAATTGAGGCTTGTTTTTTCTTAAAAAACTATTATTTTGAAACCTTGCAATTTTTTGATCGGTGACATATCTAATAAAAAGATAGACAACTGAGAATGCCCCAAAATGTTACTGAGAATGGTCCTTGGGTTATAGCAAAGTCTCCTAATCCAGGGCTTTTCAACCAGTGGTACGGGTACCACCTGTGGTACATTGGCACCTGGCAGGTGGTACGCGACCATCCTAAAAAAGTGGTACCGGGGGAGAGGAATGAGCTGAACTGGTGGCAGCACTGCACAAGCCTGAGTGAGAGATGGCTGGAGCTGCAGGGCTGTCAGGGCTCAGTGGAAGCGCCAGGATCAGCTCCAGGCTCCAGCTGGAGCTCGGTGCTGATCCTGGCGCTTCTGCTGAGCCCTGAAGAAGCACCAATCAGCTGGAAAGCAGCACTGATCCTGGTGCTTCTGCTGAGGCCAGAAGAAGAGCCGATCAGCTGGAATGTTGCAGCATCTCCAGGGTCTTGTGATTTATATTCAGATGCTTGGCAACTGATTCATATTTATGATGGTCAGTGTCCCAGGGTCATGTGAAGTGACCAAAACCTGCTGCAACCACCCAGCAGATGGGGGGAATAAAAACCAAACACCCCCTCACCCCACCCCCGCTGCCAATCCTCAACAGAAATGCTCACAACAATGAAAACCTCGGACAGAAGGAAGAGCGCCGCCGGGTGGGCAGGCAGGTGTCTTGCTCGGCTGTGGCTTGGGGGGCATTTTTTTCAGTGCCATTGTAACTTCAAACAGTCACTAAGCGAACTGTTGTAAGTCGAGGACTACCTGCACTTTATCACTTTTTCCTTTTTTTTTTTTGTCATCAAGTTTTTGACACCTTGCTAGGCGATTGGTGGTACTCGGATGTTGCTATATCCTAAAAGTGGTACAATGAGTGAAAAGGTTGAAAAGCCCTGTCCTAATCAAGACAAAATATCATTATTGGTTTTGTTTTTCAGACAAGCTCCTCACATAATTTATATATGTGTGTTCCCCTGCAAGGTGCTGCTTTTTAATTAAATATGTACAATTAAATACATACAAAAATAGTACAATTTCTTAGGGAATTTCCCTCAAATCCAAAGGTTTGTAGACATTTCTCCTATGTCCAGTCACTCATGATAAGTAGACATGCCCTTTTTATTCTAACTAATCCATTCAACTTCTTTAAGCTGTTCTCTTGAACATAATGGAACTTAATAGAAAACCTGAGCCAAAGAGCACATCTTATCTTCTTTATAGAACCAGAAATGTATTAAAATATAGGGCTGTGCAAATCTTCAAAATGGTACTGCTTTTGGGGAAAATATTAAAATACCTCTTTGAATCCATGTGGTGAATTTTTTCTCTACCTCTCAAAATCACAGTAGAGCAGATGCCATGCTTAATTTGAACTGAAAAGAATTCTACAAATCGGCACATGTGCAGAAGCTACACTTAATTAAGTGGGCAATTGAATCAGGTTAATTGACATGTTGCATAGATAGAACATCTCACATAATTTCTGCAAGGTGAATGAGAATAATCCATACAGGCTTTTTAAATGCAATGCATATGTTTTAAATCATAACTTCCTAATTAATGCTGTCTTGAGCTATCCATAGTGCAAGATACTTTTCTTTTATTAAAAAAAATAAATACTTATCACAATGTTTGATTGGGCGGCCCCAAGTGACTAATGGACCCAGTAGAGTTCCAGAGGACTTTGGAGTTATTCCTGAGCTCTGGTGCAAGGTTTGGCTGTGAACTTAGTCACAGCTTGAAATGAGCATATGACTAGGGCCTTGGTTCAGATTGCACCTGTGGGGACTCTTTGTAGAGCCTTTGATTTATGAAGCAGTCTATGGATGGCCTTTGATTTATGGAGCTGAAATTACACAAGAGATGCCTAGAGAGTTTCTGGAGGAAGATAAAAGATGAAGCCAACTAGTCACAAGTAAGTACCTTTATTAGGACTTACCCTCTGGTGGTAAGAACACCAAAGTATGCTTACTTGTTCACTCTTATTATATCTGTAGATAGCCAGCTAGCTTCTGGTGACTAGGGCCCTTCTGGGTAAGGGAAGTCTGGGTAAATGCTTGCAGGGTCAATGTGAAGACTCTTCTAGGCATTTGTTGGACAAAAGCCACTCACCTTTATTTGGAATTAGACTCCAGTTGGGCAGATGGAAATGGCTGAGACATGTCCTAGTTTGATTATCTAGGTTGGAGTCAAGCAAAGTCAAACCAAGGAAGTGAACAAGGTCATTGCCACTGTGATCGCTACTCCATACTCTTCCTGTTCAAGGTTTCCTGGGATGTCGTTAGTTCCAAGTAATAGCAAATGTTTCTTTGTGGGAGAAATGGTTCTACCTGCCATAAAAGAAGCAGTTGCTTGTTCCCACCTCAAGAGGCCATCTTTGGACTGATTTTGGATAACTTCCAACCAACCGAGAGCATGATGGGATCCTGTCCTGGATGAAGTGGATCTTCTGAACTTCTTTTAGGATTCAGGCTAGGCTATAGTATTAAATAGCATTGGTTGCACTTGGAAATGATCTCAGGAGGGTTCGGAATGGGGATGTAGTGCCCACGCAGATCCTCCTAGATCTCTTACTGGCTTTCAAGATGAAGATATTCTGATTTGTCCAGTTCCAGGGCTAGAAATGGTGGTGGGGACTGTTTTGCAGTGATTCTCTTCCTTTCTCTGTGGCTTGTTATATGGAGTGGCTCAGGACCTGGGTCCTATTTAATATCTATTTGAACCCATTGGGTAAGGTCTTCCAGCAGCATGGGATTCAGCATCATCATGTTGACGATATCCAATTACAGATTTCCATTTATGTTGGACAAATGGTGCTTTTTAGGGGCTTACTCAATGCCTAAAGGCTTTAAGAGTCTGGATGGGAAGAAACTGATTCCCTCTCCCCATCCCTCTACCTCCACTCTGGTCAGAAAAGTTACTATACCATCTCTGACTCTGGATGGGATAACATTCAATTTAAGTGCACAATTTAAGGGTCCTTGTGAACTAGCAGTCCCTGCTGGGAGAACAGGTGGCAGCTATGATTGGAAGGACCTTTACACAGATTTATCTTATACACACAATTGTGCTAATTTCTAGACTGGAAGGCTTTTCTTATAGTCACTCACACCTTAGTCACTTCCACTTACTTGACTACAATGCACTACACATGGGCTGTTCTTGAAGGCCGCTTGGAAGCTACAACCGGTTAGTATATACAGTTCTGGTTGCCCATCAGTTAGCCTGAGTTGGACGTTGCATGTACTGCCCTGGCTCCCAGTTGCTTTTCAAGTACAATTCAAGTTAATTGCTAGTTATTACTTTTAAAATCCTACATGGAATAAGACTAAGTTATTTTTGGGAACATATCTCCCTGGAAGTAGCTGCTCATCCCCTAGATCACATAGAGTTGGTAATCTCCAAATCTTTTCCTTTAAATGTTGCCATCTGTTGGGACCACAGAAGCAGCTTCCCATGTGAAATTCAAGGGACTCTCTACCCTTTTAGCCTTCCAGAATGTTTGTAAAGACCTGGCTCTTTTTCCAGGCACTGGGCCAAGATAGAGGTTGAGAGAGGTTAATAGTTTGGTTGGTCTCGTCTCTGGTGTGTGTGTGTGTGTGGTGTGTATGTGTATACATTAAAATACTTCTTTTTGATGAGAGAAATGATTACAAATGTTCTGTTTGCAATAAATTACAGAGACCATAATGTCTAGAAAAAAAGGAAGCAAAGTGAAAAATATAATACAGCCCTGCTATGTTTCAAGAGGGAAGATGCTTCGTTATTTCAGCTTAAAACCCTGAAAACAAACAAATACAGCTTAAATGGTCATTTGAAGGAAATTTAGATGCAATGGCTGT
Organism: Protobothrops mucrosquamatus; assembly: GCF_001527695.2. Classification (NCBI taxonomy): domain Eukaryota; kingdom Metazoa; phylum Chordata; class Lepidosauria; order Squamata; family Viperidae; genus Protobothrops; species Protobothrops mucrosquamatus. The sequence goes on along the minus strand of NW_015387816.1, from coordinate 269,512 downwards.
GAGAAATAAATACAATAATAAAATAAAATAAAACAAAACAAAACCTTATAACAGACTGAAATCAATAATCAATACAGGGCTCTTCTGGCTTGTGGCTCCTCTTCTTCCTATGTTTCTGTTTGCTATTTTTGGCCTAACTATAGCCTTGAACTTTACTTTCTCATTTGATCAAGCAATACCTTTTTTGTTTCTTTGTTTGGTTGTCTGATGCTAAGGAATGCTGGCAGTGCTAAATTCGAATTGGAAGGACAGAAATTTGCACTTCAAGGAAGCTCTTAGCTACCAACCTTGGCTCAGAAATGGAGCTTTTGGTGCCAAATATACATGAAAAGGTAGAGCAAGATAAACAATTATGCAGAGAGATGATAGGTAAATGCTTTGATTTGGATGTTTCTGGGCATACTCTTTTAGTACATAAAGTGCTCACCTTCTCTTTCCTTAATATAATTCTTATGTAAAATTAGTTTGTCGTTTCAAGAATGACGTTAACTTTATATATTGAGCCATAATTCTATATAAAATGTAGCAGAGAATTTCCAGCTTGGAAGACCCTTGGGTGATGTTACAACAGTAATCAGGCTAGAGCTGGCATATATAGAAATCATTTACTCACAAAATGAGCTGATGATGAGAGAAAACTCAGAAGTTTAGGAAAGTAATGTGAATGAGTATAAGTAACCCAAAATACCATCTTAACCAGATAAAAAGTAGTTTCAACTCCAAGAGATCACACAGATAGAGTTTCTCCACAATGATTTATCCCTAACCTGTTCCCAAAGGTGCATTCATTGCCACTCTGAGTCTGTACATGTTGTCGATCATCCTATTCTTCTCTTTCTTTCCTCCCTCCCTAGCTTTAGAACCTTTTCCAGAGAGCTATATTTTCACATAACGAGTTTGAAGTATGATAATTTGAACCTGTCTATTTGTCCCTCAAGTGATAATTCTGGCTTAATTTGTTCAATGACCTATCCGTTTGTTTTTTTAGCTGTCCAGAATATTTTCAGAAATCTTCTCCAACTTTAGCTCAACTAAAGCAAGCAGGCACCTATACTGGAAAGCAGTATTATAGGAAAATGCCAGAGGCAAAAACATCAGTTTGTACTGTATAGGAATAAGCAATGGTAAGTCACTCCTGTATTTCTATAAGAAAAGTGCATGGATAGATCTTGGTGAATTGTAATCCTTTAAACATCCCCTTACCTCTTCTACTCATCAGTTTTCTGTGTATGCTCTGTTTTCTCCTTTTTCTCATTCCTCATCTTCCCACTTCAATTACTTATTTCCCTTACTTCTTTTTTAATCCCATTTTTTTCCTTTCTTTCACTGTTTCTCTGGGAAGGACAGAGGGAAGTACTGTATTACATATATATAGTGTCAGAGCATGCACAGTCTTATTGCACTGAGATAAGCCAGGAGTAAACACAGTAAACAGTGGTTTGTTTTAAATTGTGGTTTATTTATATTACACTATCTACAATATCATACACCAGGAACAATATACATACACGTGGTAATACAACAAACTCCAACATACAGCAGTTACAGCAGGAAACAGACAAGAGAGAAACACTCAGCAAAAGCCTTCCCTTTTATAGTCAGGCTCTTAAAGGGATACAGACCCTGCTTGCTCTTAAAGAGACACAGATCCTGCTGAGTCATTCCTATCATTGCATCATCCACCTTATGTTACATTACATCATTACATAAGCTGTTTAGCTATTAAATCATTACCTTGACATGTAGTGTATCTCAGAAGGTGGTTTCTTCAAAAGAGTGGCTGCTATATGCATATGGAACTCAATTTTGTAAAATTAAAAGCAATTAATGGTGAGTTATCAAATCAGTCAATATACATTTATATTTTGGTCCTGACCCTTCCTTTTTTTGGGGAAGTATGACTTTCACATGTACATATATTCACAAAAGAGTCCTAGTATGTCAGTTCATATAATTAATGGGCAAGGTGGTTGATGTGAGGAGGGGCAGTTTGGTGTAGTAGTTAAGGCATCAGATTAGAAACTGGTAGATGGTGAGTTCTAGTTGCACCTTAGGCATAAAGTCAACTGGGTGACATTGGTCCAGTCACTTTCTCTCTGCTCTAGGAAGAAAGCAATGGCAAACTGCTTCTGAAAAATCTTCCCAAGAAAACTGAAGGGACCTTGTCCAGGCAGTCTCTGAAAATTGGACAGGATTAAACCAAAGATGAAAAAAGTTGAAATATATCTTAGCAGTCTTAAAAGCAATCTTGGATGCAATATGACACCATGATTGCAAAAAAACCAAAAACCAACAACAACCCTAATTTGAATGTCAATCAACATCTCCCCCATTCAGTTTTAAAACTTCAGGATCAAGTTACTGCATCTCCACACATTTTATAACATTAATTGTGAGAAGAGATTTTGAAAGCTTGCACATTTTGGAGACTTCTGAATTACCCAACAAAAATATTGCACTAATAGGGGATCTGAAAGTTTAACAGAATAACAAAAAAATGGAGTTGGAAGAAACTTTGGAGGTCTTCTAGTCCAACCCCCTGCTGAAGCAAGAACTTCTATAACACTTCAAACAAAGGATTGTCCAATTTTTTTGTCCACAACTTCTGGAGACAAGTCGTTCCACTAATTAATTGTTCTGTCAGAAAACTGTCACAAGTTTACTTGTGGCCATCATAGCTATGATTTTATGTTACATTCCCCTCCCAAGCTTTTAGCAGTAGCTTAATTAAAATTCCACATGAGGATTGCTGCTGATTCTGTGGCCCTCATGGTGGAAATTTTTTTTATGAGAAGGGATGCCTCAGTGTGTTTTCTTACTGCCATCACAAGCTTTGTAATCACAAGTAGACTATTGAAACCTTTTCAGTTCCAACTCTTAGGGCAATGTACCTTTCTTGAAAATTATTTGGAAAAGTTTGGAACACCTAGAGGTAAAAATGTGGTAACTTGCCTGTACCTCTTTAAAGCAAAGGTAGATGCTTTAAAAACATGCAGATGGGTGCTGTGTTTATCACTCCTTTGCCTCCAGCACTTTGAAATACCTTTTTAAACATAAACATTGCAGAACCCTTATGGGGCTACATATTTTCTTCTGATATTTTTACTGCTTAAGAAAACCTCAGCACAAAGCTATAGCAACCATGTGCATGCCAAAGGGTGGTTTTTGTTTTTTTGTTTTTGTTTTGCATTTGGCTCTTATAAATGTGATTTAAGTGCAGGTTTAAATATGTGCAAGTACAGTTCTGCAGTGCACTACATTGGTTAAAAATGATGTTACCCTGTGGCATTCATAGAGCTGCATCCTCCACTGAATAGAAATGTTAAAACTTCTAAGCTTTGATATAATCCTTCCTGCATATTAGTTCCCTGGAGGGTATTATTCTTAGAAGAAGAAAAAAAGGGGACTTTCTTATTATTTTCCATTACACAACAAACTTAAGCTAGTTCTCAGTACTTCAGGAGGAACAATTTGCATAAAAGGAGGAAGATAAATTGTTATCATGATCATCAAGTGTTTATCAATTAAAAAGAAAATAATCAAAAGAAATATGTTCCTTTTGATCTTCACTATTTTTGTCTAATCTCTTCTGAAAGTATTTTACTAAGATATTTTATAAATACATTGCACTTATAGGGGTCCTAACACAATGTGCAACTTGTCAAAACCGACCAAATACTATTTCACATACCACTGTACCTAATCAATATTCTATTATAGTAAATTAGATGGTTTGTTACAATAGTTTGTACTGGTATTAGAAAGCATGTTACCTAATTTCCTGAACAATAATAGGATAAATTGTATACATTTTTATTATAAGAATCCTAACAATTGTCTCCTTAAAGTTAATGGATTTTTGGGTAGAATTGGCACTTGGGAAACTAGATAATAAATCATAACAGAATTAAAGCTAAGGTATTAATTTTTGGACAAATGACCATCTGTTACAAAATGAGTGTACTTAATTCTCCTTGACTGAAACGGTGATAAATGGTTTTATTGAACTTGTACTTATTAAGTTTGTTATCTGTCTAGCCCTGAACTAAAGGACAGTTCCACACCATTATTTTGTACCACTTTAGAATTCCTTCCAGAACTTTTTGATCTCGGGTTACTATCTGATTTTGGAAGTGAGGTGAACTTATTTTCAACTCCATTCTGAAATATTGGAAACCTCAGCAAAGCTGGTATTTTCTTTTGAATTGCTGTAGCTCTGTAGACTTGTGGGTAGTCTCATTCTGCATTGGCAGGGAGTCATGCTTTACCCTGCCTCAAGTGCTCAACCCATTTATTACTTTCTCTGCTGTATAGAAGTATAGGGTCCTGTTCCTGGGGCTTTGCTCATCCTGTATGCTTTGTTTAAAACTAATCTCCCTCTCCTCTCCAATAATGCCACCATAGCAACATGAGACTAGACCTTGGCTACTGGGAAAATAGCAAAATTGCTAGCATGCTATGAGTTTGCCTTCGTAACTCACAAGGTGTTTTAAATGCACAGGAGAAATTGCTACAAAGCATTGGAAGATTTGAAAACTTTGTGTTACATTTTTTTTTAAAAAAGGAATTTTCTTTGCATAGCCTCCTATTACTAGGATAGTGACTACTAAGATTGTTTTTATTCTTTTTTAAAAAAAAAACTATCAAACAAATGCAAACAGCTCTTTTTATTGGAAAATGGAAGGAGGAGACATTAACAATTTATTTTACTTCCTTTTGATATGAGGCAAACTTGAAGGATTTTTGTTATTTCATGAGTGGTAATAACTCAAAGAGTAGAACTGTGATTGGATGAACACAGCACTCTCTGGGCAGCTGAAATAAAAGTGGGCAAGCGCTGATTGGCTGTTCTTTGCATGTTATCTTTTGTCTGATTTTGGTAGAAATACAGATGGTTGGTTTCAGACATTTTATGTGGGTTTGGGATTAGAGAGGATGTTGCCTAAGTCATTAGAAATTTCACTTAGTATCTGAAAAACCCACAACACTTTCAGTTATATTTGCGGAAATAGAAATAACTGTTTCCTTTGAAAAAATCATTCAGCCAGAATCTTACTGTATTTTTAGAAACATATCTATCAGGATAAAACCTCTCAAGTGGTAAGATCCATGGTGACATGGTGGTTAGAATGAAGTATTACAGGCTAACTCACTGTTCACTGCCAGGAGTTCGATCCTGACCATCTCAAGGTTGACTCAGCCTTCCATCTTTCCAAGGTTGGTAAAATGAAGACCAAGATTATTGGGGGCAATATGCTGACTCTGTAAAGGTGCTTAGAGAGTGCTGTAAAACACTGTCAAGCAATATATAAGTCTAAGTACTATCACTAAGTTTTTGTTATGGACTATGGTATGTAGATTCAGAATAAATTTATTTGAAATTATTCAGTGATGGTCCTCTTCAGTTCTATCTGAATCTGATATATCCCATCTCACCTTTCTACATCTGTGACCAAAAATCTAAATCCATCTGAATGCTATGCAAAATGGTACAATAATTTTCAGTACTCCTAGTAAATTATTTCTCTGAATTGTATTGAAGAAAGGTATATGCTTTTATAATATGAAATCATTTGGGAAATCATCTATTTTTGGGGGGGCAATGAATATAGCAGGGAGCAATCCTGACCATGTGCCAATTTGGCTGGGGTCTGAAAATATCTGGAGGAGCACAAACTACCTCCGAGACCGCCTTCTGCCACAGATTCCCTCCCATAGACCGGTACGCTCCCACAGAGCGGGCCTCCTCAGGGTGCCGTCGGCCAAGCAGTGTAGGCTGGCGACCCCCAGGGGGAGGGCCTTCTCTGTGGGTGCCCCCACCCTCTGGAACGAACTACCCCCCGAGATCCGGATGATTCCGGATCTCCTTACTTTCNCACCATTATTTTGTACCACTTTAGAATTCCTTCCAGAACTTTTTGATCTCGGGTTACTATCTGATTTTGGAAGTGAGGTGAACTTATTTTCAACTCCATTCTGAAATATTGGAAACCTCAGCAAAGCTGGTATTTTCTTTTGAATTGCTGTAGCTCTGTAGACTTGTGGGTAGTCTCATTCTGCATTGGCAGGGAGTCACGCTTTACCCTGCCTCAAGTGCTCAACCCATTTATTACTTTCTCTGCTGTATAGAAGTATAGGGTCCTGTTCCTGGGGCTTTGCTCATCCTGTATGCTTTGTTTAAAACTAATCTCCCTCTCCTCTCCAATAATGCCACCATAGCAACATGAGACTAGACCTTGGCTACTGGGAAAATAGCAAAATTGCTAGCATGCTATGAGTTTGCCTTCGTAACTCACAAGGTGCTTTAAATGCACAGGAGAAATTGCTACAAAGCATTGGAAGATTTGAAAACTTTGTGTTACATTTTTTTTTTAAAAAAAGGAATTTTCTTTGCATAACCTCCTATTACTAGGATAGTGACTACTAAGATTGTTTTTATTCTTTTTTAAAAAAAACTATCAAACAAATGCAAACAGCTCTTTTTATTGGAAAATGGAAGGAGGAGACATTAACAATTTATTTTACTTCCTTTTGATATGAGGCAAACTTGAAGGATTTTTGTTATTTCATGAGTGGTAATAACTCAAAGAGTAGAACTGTGATTGGATGAACACAGCACTCTCTGGGCAGCTGAAATAAAAGTGGGCAAGCGCTGATTGGCTGTTCTTTGCATGTTATCTTTTGTCTGATTTTGGTAGAAATACAGATGGTTGGTTTCAGACATTTTATGTGGGTTTGGGATTAGAGAGGATGTTGCCTAAGTCATTAGAAATTTCACTTAGTATCTGAAAAACCCACAACACTTTCAGTTATATTTGCGGAAATAGAAATAACTGTTTCCTTTAAAAAAATCATTCAGCCAGAATCTTACTGTATTTTTAGAAACATATCTATCAGGATAAAACCTTTCAAGTGGTAAGATCCATGGTGACATGGTGGTTAGAATGAAGTATTACAGGCTAACTCACTGTTCACTGCCAGGAGTTCGATCCTGACCATCTCAAGGTTGACTCAGCCTTCCATCTTTCCAAGGTTGGTAAAATGAAGACCAAGATTATTGGGGGCAATATGCTGACTCTGTAAAGGTGCTTAGAGAGTGCTGTAAAACACTGTCAAGCAATATATAAGTCTAAGTACTATCACTAAGTTTTTGTTATGGACTATGGCATGTAGATTCAGAATAAATTTATTTGAAATTATTCAGTGATGGTCCTCTTCAGTTCTATCTGAATCTGATATATCCCATCTCACCTTTCTACATCTGTGACCAAAAATCTAAATCCATCTGAATGCTATGCAAAATGCTACAATAATTTTCAGTACTCCTAGTAAATTATTTCTCTGAATTGTATTGAAGAAAGGTATATGCTTTTATAATATGAAATCATTTGGGAAATCATCTATTTTTTGGGGGGCAATGAATATAGCAGGGAGCAATCCTGACCATGTGCCAATTTGGCTGGGGTCTGAAAATATCTGGAGGAGCACAAACTTCTCATCTTTCAGTTTAGAGTAAGGAAGGTAAGTTCAGTGTTTTTTAAGTGACTAATGTTATAGCTGAATTGATTTTATCTGACTGAACATATATTTTGAATGAAGCCCTCCACACAAAAATTTGGCGAATACTTTAGAGGATGTGCTGTTCTCCTCCAAACTGTTTAACAAAAAAAAAAAGGTAGCTGCTTGAGGAGAATGAATTGCTTGCCAATTCCAAACAGCTTAACAAAGTTTAAGGTAACCTGTGCCAAAAACAAGCAACATGTTCCTAGTTTACAACAACCACTAGAGAAAACAAGTATGGCCTCCTTTACCAGGTTACCTCTTCAAATAATGTAGAAAACATGCTTATTGTCTCCTCTGACATGACTCTTCCCAAGCTTTGTCATGTCATGTCACAGAACACACCATTCTGATTTCTCTGATTGTCTTTGGAGATTTCATGTCTATGGCTTTGGCAGGTGGCAGGAAAGAGGCAGGGAGAAGCTTTAAGGCAACATAAATCATCTTATGTCAAAGCAAATCTCTGCTTTGATGAAGAAAATGTCATCAACACTAGTGTGTACATTTCTTCATAAAAAAAACCAAGAACACTTTATACAGGCCTATTATGAAAAGACATAAGAAAAAAAAAAAAAAAAAAAAAAAAAAAAAAAAAAAAAAAAAAAAAAAGAGAGAGAGAGAGAGAGAGAGAGAGAGAGAGAGAGAGAGAGAGAGAGAGAGAGAGAGAGAGAGAGAACCTAAACTCTACATGCCTTTATTAACTATCTAAATCTTTATCAAGATTTCATGCAAATTAACATTATTCAGGAAGACAGGGATTCAAATTTTGTTATTAATGCAGGTGTCTCAGATTTGCTCTGTGTTTTGTAAAAATTTGCAGTCTTCTTTGGGTCATACTAAAATGTTTCAGTGACCTCAAAATAGATTGAGCAGGAACTCATAGACCAAAACAAGTATGAAAACAAGGAAGTATTGTGTCAATGAAGTTTCTCAGTTATCCAGGTAGAGTTGTCTGGAAGTTGTGTCACGGCAACCGGAGTTCTTTTCTTTTTTTGGTTTCAAACATTTCACTGCTTACCCAAGTAGTTTCTTCTGTCTGAGCAAGTTGGTTAGGAGGACCCTATATATGTCCTCCAGGGTAGTTTCATCTCTTACCTAATCTGAATAGGCTTGACCTACTGTATATATGGTCCTTCTAATCAACTTGCTCAGACAGAAGAAACTACTTGGATAAGCAGTAAAATGTTTGAAACCAAAAAAAAGAACAGAAGTCCAGTTGCCATGACACAACTTCCAGATAAAGAAGTATTGTGTTACTTATGCTCGTAGAGTATCAGTTGTGACCTTAACCATGACTATTTAAAGATTATTTAAAGAGAATGGCCAGACCTATTAGTGATATAACAGTAGCTGTGGGTCATTCACTTACACAATATGTTAACTATGCTTAGATTTGGCACAATCATTCCTCGGTCCTATGAACAGAGAGATAGAGAATGGTTAAAGTTTAAAGAAATAAATAATTTGATTAAATGTGATCAAAGAGAACTGAAAGAACATACTTAGGCCCAAATCTATCTTCCAAAATGTTGCCAATTCTCCCCAATTTGGTGTCATCTGCAAATCTGATGAGTTCCCCTTCTATCCCCTGATTTAGACTCCAGTATCTAAGGGAACTTACACTTTAATGATCAGACATTTTAATTTCTATTGAAAGCTGTCTTCATCAAAGCCTTTGGCTAACCCTTCTTTCACAAAAAAAATGTTGGCCAAACAATTTGAAGCTCTAATTTCAACAAAAGGAAGAAGGCCTGGTCACATTTTAACAGAAAGCTCTTGGAGGGCACCATGCTGAAAATCTAAAATACCAGTGAATCCACAAGGACCTAAAGTGACTAGAAGTGTCAGTGAAAGATGTCAAGATGCCATCAAAATAGCATATCTCTATGGGATTCATATCATTGCTTTTCTACCTCAGTATGGAGGCCTCCTACAGTTAGCAACAGGATGGAAAGGAGAGAACAGAAAAAAATATGCACATGTGTGCGCATACACTTCTAAAATATAGCTTTAAAGATGTACAGTCATCTTTAAGTTTTCTTTGAAACATTTTTTTATCCCTTTAAATGTAGCTTTGCATCAAAAATCGGCATTCCGTTTGAATAAAATTGAATATGTTTCAGGGCTCAAGCAGCGTGCTTTCCATCTGAAGTAAAACAGAAATGAATTTCAATTAAGTGCTTCCATTATAATCTGTCTCTACCTGTAGTGTTCATCAAAATTGCTAAGAAGTGTTATATAATGTATGAACAGAATTTGCCCACCAGCAGCAAGTTTGCACATTATCTTAGCTATATAGACAGCAATGTCTTGCGGTGAAAGACTTTAATTGTAGTCTGTACAATTGTAGTCTGTATTGTATTCAGATGATTTATATGTATATCCCCATGTTCTTTCCCCTCCTAGAAAGATACCAATTACCAATTCTGTTGAGGAAACAGCAACATTTCTGTGAACAGAATCTAGTTGTCAAATAAATCCTGTAAAATGGCAATTGTAGAGTCTGATTTTTGAATGAATTTAATTTAGAAGAGTTCTTTTGAGAAGCTTCAACACCCCCTTCTGTCTTGAGTTGCATTCAAATTAGTTAAATGAATTAAATGCTGGAAAAACATTTCCAACATATTTAATAGACTTATAATTGACAAATAAGTTAAATTCCAGTTAGTTGGTTTAGTGCTGATGCATTGTTGAGAAGTGGCATAATACTCCCATAGGGACTGTCTCAATAGTTCTACTGCCATTACTTCAGGACTGTTGTTGGGAGTTTGTGTTCAGTTACTCCCTTTCTGACAATAAAATAAATTAATGTCATGCCTATCTGGCTAGGAAACTCAGCAAAAGACTATAAAGATTTATATTCCATATAAGCTGGTGTGTACACCACATTTAGGTTGCAGTTCAATATATTATCTCAGTATCATTGTACTCCATATTTTAGAAGTTAGAATTATTTGATTTTGTGGCTATGCTTAATAGTCTTACAAATTGACAATTTGATAATACCCATTAGTGCTGCTGCAATTAATTTGGTACTTGCCAGTGCTGCTATAATACAGATATGCTTTAATTAATGGCCCAAATCTTTACTCTTAATATGTCAGCAGTTTTATTTACTAAAATGATGGTTTGATGATTTGCTTTATCCTTCCTAGTTCATTCAGGTGCTATAAAATATATTATAGGAACAGGACAAATTACAAGCAGTTTCATCATATTATTTTGGCATCTTTGGAATTAGATTTATTTTATAAATTGAACATATGTTCCTCATTCACCAATTCTTAAATTGAAACATTTCACTGAAATCTTGCAAATTTTCAATAAGCGCAAACATCTAAAACAAAACAACCAGAACATTTTTTTTCCAGGGTGACTTTGGCCTTGATACATTTATCGAGTCATGTTCCTTGCCCAGTTTTCTGTTGTAGTTCAGAAGTCAAAAATAAATAAATAAATAAATAAATAAATAAATAAATAAATAAATAAATAAATAAATAAATAAATGAGAAGAGAAGAGAAGAGAAGAGAAGAGAAGAGAAGAGAAGAGAAGAGAAGAGAAGGGGACATAATAGGGTGGATCTTGTTTTGTTGTTTTGTTTGACTATCTCTTCTACCTGACTGGACTAACATCAACAAATGTGATACTGGGCGACAATGATTTGCTTACTCTTCCCATCTTTTTAAAAAATGTATAAAACATGGCATAAACCATAGATATACAAGAAAGCACAACATGAGCACTTTTTCTCCTTGGCTACAAAGAGAGAGGAAATGCATTAGTGTGGGGTGAATGATGGATTTGAAGGAAACAATGTCAAAGGCAGAGGGACAACATATAGCATTTTTAGAGCAAGTATCCAATCCCGCAGACTCTGCAGGCTCCTTCATGAAAGAACTAAAAAAAAGAGTCCTGAGCCAGAATTTATATTATATCAACATCATTCTATACAATATTACATATTATTTCAACATCTCTCTTCAAAGCATAAAATCCATTCACTAGGAAAGTAGAGCAATCAGTCCTCAAACTCCTTTCTCCTCAAACCAGAGCTTTTCTTATTCAAAGAATTTAAGGGAAATATGCATTCTTTTGGCAGGCTATGGTGTTCCTTCAACTTTCAAAATGATTAATAACACTCCCTGAGGATTCTGCTTTGAATCAATTGGTTTTGGAGGAGCTTTAGCTTTTATAGGGTCAACCTACTTTGAAACTTTTGAAACCTTACCAGTTTGATCCTGGATTTGGACTAGGCCAAAGCACGCTGCAAAAAATTAACAATATTTAAAAATTATGTTGATAATTGTCATTATTCCTATGGGCAGGGTAGGAACAAAGTTTGGCAACATTTTTTTTACAGAAGCATATTTGGGTCACTTCCCAAATATGTTATTGCTGTCTTAATCAATTCCACCAACTAAAAATAAAATAAAATAAAAAATAAAAATAAAATGTGCACTACATATGTAGGAAAGCATTTTACAATTTTAGGAAATTTATAAGCTTTTTTTAAAAAAACAACAACAGGATTCCCACTGAATTTTATGGACAAAATTCTGTTCTGAAATTGAGAGGGAACTGGATCAGTGTTAAAGACAGCTGCAGCTAGAGCAGATAATCCTAAAAATCTATCTGATGAAACAGGCAAGCATTTGTAATTTTGACCTTTCCCTTTTTAAAGTGGAAAAGGCCACTAATGTATTTATATTACGATGCAATTTGAAGCCCTAGTTTGCAAAATAACAAGTGGAGTGACTATCGGCCAATGCAAGTTCAGCGAGTTTGTTAAAATCAAAGTTCAGCTTCAGATATAGCTAACTTCACCATTATTCTGGTTTTCAGCGGACTGATCTTTTTTCTTCAACAAACCTAATAGTTGCCAGGAAAGAATTTCTAGATGAATCAGAATGCTCATTTTGCAGTGCCAGTGCTTATTTAGTCAATGGACATTTTATGTTACTTTTTCTCAATCTGGTGCCATTCAGACGTGCTGAACATTAACTCCCATAATTAGCAGCATATTCAGATAGGCAGTCTCATATGGGCACTTAGGCACTAGATCCTAATGCAATTGTAGGACATCAAGTTGGGTAGGCTCTTAAGCAGCGTGGGATGCAGCATGCCTTTTAGTAGCACTATCATTATTGCCATTTTGGATGAACTAATGTGATAATTATTCATATGGTAATCGATCAACAGGTCCTAAGCAATATGTCTTATGCTGCATAGAATGAACGGTCATGGATGTATGTTAGATTATTGCATGTACCTTCTAGCTGATAGGATTTGGATGTAAGAAAAAAGGATGTGGAAAAATGCTTGGAACAGAACAAAAGTCATTATTTTATAGAATGTCATAGAAGTGTGTGGAGTTACACTAATGGGAAGTATGAAAATGATGTTTTGTGAATTGCTGAAGCAAAAAAGGTAAGGATAAAGCAAAAATGTATAATGACTGTTGTAAAAGATGAAGGAAAATTATTGTGTAACGTAGACAAAGCATAAGAAAGTATTAAGATGAGAAAAGTCAAAAGAAAATGCGTATCTTTTTTAAATGGCTGAAAAAGGCTCAATAAGGAGAGCAGGGTGTATGGAATTTAAAATAAAAGTCAAGAAGTGATTTGGGGTGAAATCAAAGTGAAGGAATGCTAGAAGGATTGTGTTATTGATTTGTATGGAAACGTTAGCAGTGTATTGAAGAGCAGAATTGAAAAAAAAAATGTGAGTCTCCCAGGGGAGAAAGGACCCAAAGGAAGTCATAAATATTGAAAAAATATTGAAAAATAGAAAGGCAGGTGAAAATGATATAACTGGGAAAATATTAAAATGTGGACGTGGTTTGTTTATAGAAACAAGCTATTATTGTTTCCTTATAAAAAGGGAGTAAGAGAGAAGGAAATTAGTTTGGTAACTGTGCTGGGGAAGATTTTTGACAAAGGGAAGGTTACAAACAGCAAAATTTAGTCAATGGAAGTGCATTGTGGTTTAGTCAATGGAAGTGCATTGTGAGAAGTGCATTGTGGTTTTATTTCAAATAGGGAGTGTACAAATATTTTTTTTTTGCTTTCAGCATTCAGAGAGAAATTTATAAATGTGAGAAAAATATTTGTATAACTGCTGATTTTGAAAAATATATGACAAAATGAATATGATTGAATTATGGCATTTTGTTTTCTTCCATTCAACCATATCCAGTTCTTGGATAAGCCCTTGCAGTTTCCTTGGCAAGGATTTTCATAATCTGTTTGCCATTGTGTTTCTTAGGGCTGAGAGAAAATAACTGGCCTAAGGTCACCCAGCTGGCTTTATGCCTAAGAAACTCACAGTTTCCCACTTTTAAGCCTGGTGCCTTAACCATTGCATGAAACTGACTAAAACAATGGAATACTTAGCACAAATAAGGAGCTGAAGATTGATTCTTGAATGCAATTAAGCAAGACACATGATGCAAAAGCATGTGTGACAATAAATGCTTTGTGAATAGCTCAATATTGAGCAGGAAATAAAGCAAGGATGGGTGATATATCCTTAGTTATTTGATGCATTTATGAATAGATGTGTAAGAATTGTTTGCAGTGCTATTATAGAGAGCCAGTTTGCTCTAGTGATTAAGGCACCAGGCTAGAAAGCAGGAGGGTGTGAGTTCAAATCTTGCCTTGGTCATGAAATCCAACTGGGTGACTCTGAACTAGTCACTTTCTCTTAGCTCTAACCTACCTCACAGGGTTCTTTTTGTAGGGAAAATAGGACAACGAAGATATAATCAATATATTTGCCACTTTGACTGTTTGTAAAAATAATAAAGGTGGGATACAAATAAGTAAAGTAAATATTAGACATTTGTTGGTTGGGGATGTGAATCTGTTTGTACTTTTGAATGCAGACAATATACATAGTTGACTGAAACCTTGATTTTAAATTCTGCAAATGTTGATAGAAAAGATGGAATCAACAGCCTTGAAAGGAATAAATATTAATCGAAAGAAGCAAAAAATGGTTGTATATAAAATAAGCTTTTGTTATAAGGAAATGAGGATCGACTATGTTCAGAGAATACATAGAGAATACAATAGAGATTATTTAAGAAGTATGTCTGTGGTGAAACATGAAGACCTAAGATCAAGAATGAAGGGTACGTAGAATATAAAAGTGAAATATAAAAAAACAGGTTGATTAAGTTTGTTGTTTCTTTCACACAGAAAGAATGAACAAAAACTGCATTGCAAAACAAATATGTGAAGGAAAAGTACTGAGTGGAAGATGATCATGGTTGGGTGGATCTGATAAAAAGTTTAAAGAACAAAAGACAAAGTGTGAATCACTGTAGCCATGTGGTAGAAGAAAAGAAGGTTTGCAAGGACAGAAAAGTATGGAAAGATACAATAAATGGTGTTGGTGTAAGCTAATTTCTTTTCCCTTCTTTTTCTTACTGGATGCCTTAAATTATTTTGCTTACTAATGTTTACTTCTTTTAGGTTGTTGCATAATATGGCTTAGACCCAGAAGGAAGAATATAATGATTATATATGAATAAATGCATGTATGGATGCCTCATCAATTCCCACTTCCTTTGTTCCCACACTGAACAAACAAGGGGAGGAAAAATCCTTCCCATCATAATATTCAATGCTATATATAGAGATATTTTAGGTGGACCATATTGTTACAAATTAAGCCAAATACCATTGTTCATAGTTTGTTCATGCATTCTTGGCACATGCGGTCCTGGTTCTTCTAGGTTTTAAGATCAACAGTCATGGTTCATAACTTTCCTGGCAACCAGTTCTTATATGAGGGGGAGGCATCACTCAAACCTTTCCTGTTTCTCTTATGGATAACATTCTGAGTAAACTGGTGTCATGATGTAATGTTAGTTGTGTAAATGTCCTATTTGTGCAAACTCTGCATATCTTTGGTTTGAAACCACAAAATCCAGATACAGTTGAGTATTGTCAGCATTGATTGACAAACTGCACACAATGTGTAGTTCTTAACAGAACTACATCTACATGGAGGGAAGTAAGCAGTGGGATACCCCAAGGTTCTGTTTTAGGCCTAGTACTTTTCAATACCTTCATAAACAATTTAGCTGATGGAATAGAAGGGGGACTCATCAAATTTGCAGATGACACCAAGCTGGCAGCAATAGCCAAGACCCCAGTAGATAGGCTCAAGATCCAGATGGATCTCCACAGACTTGAGCACTGGTTCTATCTAACAAAATGAAATTCAGTGCAGAGAAAAGTAAGGTTTTACACTTAGGTAAGAAAAACTAAATGTACAGGTACAGATTAGTTGAAACCTGGCTCAATAGCAAGAGGGATCTTGGAATCCTAGAAGACAATCACTTAAATGTGAATCAGCAGTATGCTGCAGCTGCCAAAAAAGCCAATGCAATCCTAGGCTGCATTACAGAGGTATAGAAAACATTGTGAAATGTTAATACCACTTTATAAGGCCTTGGTAAGATAACACTTGGAATACTGCATCCAGTTTTGGTCACCACAATATAAAAAGATTTTGAGACTCTAGAAAGAGTGGAGAGAAGAGCAACAAAGATAATTAGGGGGCTGGAGGCTAAAACATATGAAGGATGGTTGCAGGAATTGGGTATGTCTAGTCTAGTGAAAGGAAGAACTAGGGGTGACATGATAGTAGTGTGCCAATATTTGAAGGGCTGCCACAAAGAAGAGGGGGTTAACCTATTTTCCAAAGAAAGGAAACCAGAAGCAATGGTTAACCTATTAACCAGAAAGGAATACAAGAAGCAATGGATGGAAACTTAGCAAGTAAAGAAGCAACCTACAACTAAGAAATTTTCTGACAGAACAGTAAACCAGTGGAACAGATTGCCTTCAGTCATTGTGGGTGCTCCATCACTGGTGGGATTTAAAAAGAGTCTTGACAGTCATTTATCTGAAATGGTATAGGGTTGGATTAGAAGACATCTCTTATCCCACCTCTAATAAAGGTGGAAAGTCTTCTGCTATTCTTCATCAATAATCGTCAAACCCATTTGGCTACATATGGAACTTTGACTTGTATAATAATAATGAGTAAAAAAAAAACCCAAGCTTGGATTGCATGCAGATTTTAGTTTTCAAGATACCTTGAATGCTGTTAATATTTTTAATTCTCCCTCTCTCTCTCTCTTTCTCACCACACAGGGTATTGCATTATTAGAATATGAGATGAAAGGAAATACATTTTACTTCAAACTTCTATTGGATTTCTCAGTTACCCTGGTCAGTAATGGGCATAAAATGGTACGGTTCTGATTTTTCACAAAGTAAACAGCAGCTGGACATCCGCCTTGGGAAGCATACATAATGCCAGTACACACACTGGGTAGTTTGCATTGTAACACATACAGCATGTGTACAAAGCAAAAGCCATTTTCAGCAGGCCAACTCTGTTACCTGTAGCCTGGGAAAAGGACTGCCGAAACATTTAAGAGTCAGAAACTCTGCATGCTGCTGAATTATGTCAAGAATAAATATGTACTTGACCCACAGGTGTGCCATTATTTAGCATAAGGGAAATCAGTTTCCAAGAAGGTATAGCCTGTCTCCCCAAAGGGAGGCAAAGTTGCTAACAACCCTTCCTCATAATGGCAACACATCATGGTTCATGCTGGCTTCACTTAGCTAACTTGCAATAAAATCAGCCCTTGTATTGTTGAAAGGGGAACTACAGAGGAAAGGGCACAGGCTGTGTAGAGCATTATCTTCTCAGTCATCTACAGAGATGTCTCTATAGTTTGAAGCTCTATTCTCAGCAAATCTTGGTCAGAAGGATATTAAATGATATTGTTGAGTGATGGCTAGATTGAGTATCTACATCAATAAACAGAACAGAAAAGCCTTTGGTCTGCTAGCTTACATCCAGTATTTTTTAAGTGTTTAAATATTCCCTCTACTACTTAGGTTTCATCAAACAAAAGAGAACTGATTTAGGATCATTTTTCTTGTAAAATAGCAGTCATCGTTTCCCTCTGTCATTCTCTCTATCCACTGATCCCAAGACAAACATTCACTTATGAAAGCAATCAGAAGAAAGCACAACACACCATATTCCATTTACAATAAATCGGAAGGTAAGTATTTTCTGACGCTAGTCATTCGACTCTGCTTGATCTCCAAGGAGCAGTAGGTGTTATACAGTACAGTATTACTGGAGATATTTAATTTTGAACAGAAATGGCTACACTGAAATTTCATTAAAAGAAAAAAAAGAAGCACATTCCTTCCCCACAATTTCTTTTCACCTATTCTTAATTTTACTTTTAAGAGTTAAAGAGGGGAGCTATAGTACATTGCTAATATAATTGAAAGTAGATACAAATGGGCCATTTCTCAGAGTTTTATTTTTTAATTTTTTTTGGTGCCTTCAAATCGGTATTGACTCCCGACAACTGCCTGTATGTCTTTGCAGTTTTCTTGACCAGATTTCAGAAATGATTTGCCATTGCCTCCTTCCTAGGGCTGAATGAGAGTATGTTTTGTGCCCAAGGTGGGACTAGACTTCACAGTCTGCTAGTTTCTAGCTGGGTGTCCTAACCACTACACCAAACTGTTTTTCCTTAAGTTACCAGAATGCATTTAGAATCATGAAATCATGGAACAGACCTTGGAGGTCTTTCTAGTCCAAGCTTCTACTCAAGACAGTATTTATTTATTTATTTATTTATTTATTTATTTATTTATTTATTTATTTATTTATTTATTTATTTATTTATTTATTTATTTATTTATTTTGATTTATATCCCGCCCTTCTCCCAACGGGACTCAGTAGACCTTATTGCATCCCAAAAAATGACTGTCTAATCTTTTCTTGAAGACCTCCAGCATAAAACACACATAACTATGGGAAGCAACTTTCCATTGATTAAATGTTCTTACTGACAGGGAATTTCTCCTTAATTACAGATTGGATCTCTCTTTAATGAGCTTCCATCCTTTGCTCCTTGTTCTGCCTCAGGTGCTTTGGAGAATAAGTTGGCCCTTCCTCTCTGTAGCAGACCCTCAAATACAAGAAGACAGCTATCGTGTCACCTCTAATCTTTCTCTCTATTCAGCTAGATATGCTTTGTTCCCTTAACCATTCATTGAATTCTTTAACTTCTAGTTCCCTAATCTTCTTTGTTGCTCTTCTCTGCACTCTTTCTAGGGTCTCAGGATCTTTTTGGTATAATGGCAATCAGAACTGGATGCAATATTCAAAGGTGATATCTCTACTGCAGTATAAAGTGGTACTACTAATAAGTTGTATTTATGGGCTGTCTTCCTATTGGTTGATTGTTGTGTTGATGGCTGGCAATTGGCTATTGTTTCCTTCTGCTGCCAAGCCCTTGGCTCCTAAGTACCTGATAAGCTGGTGGTAAAACAGCACTCCCGTTGACTGATAAGGGGGCCATTTCCCAGGCTTCAATTCTACCCTGGGACACATATATTTGCCTTCATTCGTGAAAATTAATTTTCCACAGTCATGTGAATCACATATGTAGAAAATAAGGTCTTCTTCTTTTAAGTGCAGTGTGATGTTTCAGATGTTTTCATTCAGAATTTGTGAACAATATTACTCATTATCCTGATAGCATTCTCAGTCAAATATCAGCAATTCATCTTCATTAACAGATTTATAAGAATTTGTGTGGCACAGAAGAATGGGAAATATTCTTTGTCCACAGGAAACTTCTGGGTTTTTTTGTTCCTTTTAATAGGCTTCACAGGAAGTTTTTTTTCCCCCTACTTGCCCTTTTAAATGTACAGTGTGTGGATTATTAGGATTTTTAGTAAATTCATCTGGCCTCTTTTATATAATTGACCTGCTGGGCCATTTTTCTTTAACTAATAATATAGCAAATATGACCTGCAGTGAGCTGAAGCTGAAAAATATATATTTTTCCAGGCTCTAATTCAGGCCTTGGCCACTTGGTGCCACTCTAGCATTACAAACAAGACTGCTTCATCCAAATACATGGAAATGTCTGTCTTTGTTTTTAAGAGGGGTTTTTCCCCCCCTGAAAATGTAGCCCTTTGCTAACCATTCCTTAGCTATGTGATGTTCTGATCTTGAAGGACATAGAAGGGTGAAAGAAACACTGAAATGGAGAAGAGTGCTAGTCACACATAAATGTTACTTTGTCAAAATTAGGGCATCTGCAAATAAGGCTGACAGCTCCTCTCTCTCTGTTAGTTTTCCCGCCAGTTCATAAGTGAACCAGCATCTCCCATCACCATTCTGCATTTGCCAAAGGGCAGTTTTATAACCATACAGTACAAAATCAGTGTTATGTTACCATCTAAAGTAACCATGATTCAATAGGAGCCGGAGGCTCTGTATTCAAGGGTGATTTTTGTTTGTGCTTCACAATAAATGGAAAGCAATTGTTAAACATCTCTCTGCACTACTGACAGCTCTCAATATTGTATGCTTGTGGATTTGTTAAGATTCTCTGCTTTTCTTCACTACTATTTTAATTGTATATTCAACATGAACCAAACAGTCTGGGGAAGGTGAAGCACCTGTAAGCAAATAAAATGCTTATTGATATGAGTTTGCTACAGGGATGAGGAACTGGCTAAAATCCTTATTAAATCTTTCCTATCTTACTGATTCATCCACCATACAGCATTTTACATATAGCAAAGCTCTAAAACAGACCAGCAACACATATCAAGGTGTAAGCCTGCCCCCCGAAAAAATCCCCAAAGTGTTTTTAAATTATTTTATTAGCACATATGTAGGTTTTGAAGGTTGCAATGATTGATGCTGCTCTCAGATTCACATCAACAGAGTATATGTATTTTCTTCCAGTAATACTAACAATTACAGATGACTGCTTCTCTTTTTAGAAGAAGGGAATAATTGAAAAAAAAATCTTTTTGTGTGCTTGCAAACAATACTAAAAAGATATTTTTGAAATAATCCCTATTTTTTACTAATACAAAATCAGTGTTAGGAAATAATTACTATTCAACTCTATGCTGGCCATCTTTGCTTGCTTACTTACAATATAAAAAACATTAGGTGACAAGTTAGGGAACAACAGTAGGCCATACCCTAGTTAATCCTTTCAAAGAGACCTACAGTATAAAAAGACAGAGCTAGGGCAGTGGGCATGAACTTACAGAATACAAAGTAACAGAGTTGAAAGAGAATGTGGGGTATTGCTTACTAAAATGTGACAATCCTAGACCAGGCCAAATCCAAAAATGCCAGGAAATTTCTAGAAGCCTGGCACTCTGACAAATCAGCCATCAATAGACACATAGACATTAACAACACTTATAGTCTATGCAAAAGAGACTATCACCCAGCCCAAAAAGGAACAAAAAGACCCAAACATCTCTCCACCAGCAATCAGCACCCAGATCATCATAGATTAACTCCAAGGTCACCTTCAGACCAACAATCAAGTAAACAATGCCCCAGTCAAGAAAATGCCAAAGAGCAGTAAACAGTATATAGCTCAACCAAAGAATTCCTAAGACCGCCCCTCCCCACCCAGACAAGCAAGAAAACAGAATATAAGCTGACAGCAAACAACATTCCTTACTAGCACTGATGATGTTACCTAGTTAGGGTAATGAAACATCTGCAAGAAAACAAGCAAGCTCAGAGAGCACCAAGGACACCTCATTTCAACCCTGAGCTACAAATATTCTCCTTCATTGGTACCTTAGTTATATGTTGGATCTCTCCTTGATTAGTTTCCATCCATTGCTTCTTGTCCTGCCTTCAACTGTTTTGGAGAATAGTTGACTCCCTCATTTTTGTGGCAATCCCTTAGATATTGGAAGACTGCTATCATATCTTACATTTTTGACTCTCTCCATCTAGATAGATTTTGTTTTCTACACAACTGATAGACTTGCAAAATATAATACTTGGCTTCTGGGTTTTTTTAATGCTAAATTGTTGGTGATGGCTTACTTAAATTAACTTTTTCTCTTTCATCCCACCCCCACACCATCCAGGTTTGAAGTTATGCTGAGCATTCATGAGATTCTTATCATTTCACCTAATGAAACGAGCCAGAGCTTTGTTCTAATTCCAAGTGGACACTCACAAGGCCTTGAGAAATTTCAACAATTACTTAGTGATGTGGTAGCTGATGTAGTCCAACAGCATCTAGTTGAAAACAAGCTATTTCCACCTGTGTAGAAAGGAAACTTCCCAAACAGCAAATGAACACAAGATCAGCTCCATAACTGACAAGATGATTTGGGAAAACTGCAAGAGAAAGAAGACCAACTTGATGTAACTTGGACTGATTACAAGAAGACATTTGGCTCCCTGCCACATGATTGGATAGTCAAGAGCCTAAATACAATGGAACATTAGAAGCTTTGTAAAGATCAATGGAAAACATAGTTGCTGGTAAGTGGTAATAGATTGGGAGAGGTCAACAAAGTCAACTTATACCTGGCCATTTCCAGTCATTAGATACATATCTGGAATAGTGGACTGCACTCAAGCAGCACTAAAAATCCTGGATAGAAAGACCAGAAAAATAATGACATCTACTCAGCACGGTTAACAAACTCTGCTTACCAAGGAAAATAGGTGGACATGCAATACTGCAAGTACACCAGACAAGAACATTGGAAGAATGCCTGAAGGACAATGAAGAAGAAGCACTGTAGCTAGTATATCAGAAAGGCTTACTAAATACTGGAGAGACTAAATGCCTACAGGAATGCAGAAAATTTGAAGAAAGTAACAGCAGAGTTAATTCTGGCTGCACAAGACCAGGAACAAGTACATAGAAAGCCAGAATTGAGAAGACAGCAACTGATAGAACATGCCATCTCTTAGAAGAAGCTGATGAAACAGTGGATGGCTAGTTAGGTTTTGCAAGAAGCTTGCATAGAAAACAGTGCAATGACAATAGTGCATCTAAATACTTGCAAGAAATACCATTTCACTGTAGAAAGAACTTGTGAGACCACAATATAAACAAAGCAATTGAAAATGAAGAAGCTCAAGTGCTATGCATCTTTAGGCAGGACGAGAAGCAACGGGTGGAAACTGATCAAGGAGAGAAGCAACTTAGAACTAAGGAGAAACTTCCTGACAGTTAGAACAATTAACCAATGGAACAACCTGCCTTCAGAAGCTGTGAATGCTCCAACACTGGAGGTTTTTAAGAAGAGACTGGACAGCCATTTGTCTGAAATGGTGTAGCGTTCCTGCCTGAGCAGGGGGTTGGACTCGATGACCTCCAAGGTCCCTTCCAACTTTTTTTTTTTATTATTATTATTATTATTATTATTATTATTATTATTATTATTATTATTATTATTATTATTATTATTATTATCATTATCATTATTATCATTATTACCTGCTACTTAACACCTCAGATCTAGCAACTGTTGATAGAAAAGACAAAAAGGATGGATAGTTGACATGGAAATACCTGGAGATAGCAGAAGAGAAGAAAAAGAACTGGAGAAACTTACCACATACAAAGACTTGCAAATAGAAGCAGAGTGACTGTGCAAAAGAAAGCAAATATACTACGAATAGTAATAAGTGCCTTAGGTGCAATCCCCCAAAAACTGAAGCATCATTTGAACATTATCAGAAATGACAAAATCACCATCAGTTAATTGCAAAAGGTTAAATTATTGTATAACAACATATGCCATTGGGAAGCACTCATTATGTGGACAAAAATGTCAAACCCAGTCTATATGTGACCAACAATAATAATTTAAAGTTATATTCTCCCTGACTCTTAATAACTAGGAGTGACTTGATATGGGAGAACTACATTTGAATAAAACTATGTTGTCTTTCTGGGTAACATTGTTCTCAAAAAGAACAAAGCAGACTCAAAGCTTTTTTCTCATTTAATTTTATAACTAAAAGTTAGTCTACATGGGCTGGACTTAATGTCTGTGGGGGATGGTTTATGAACTAGTAGATAGTGATGTAGAACATTTTCTGGTCTAGTAATAGTTTTCTTATCTCTTTATACTGTTATAAGAGTCGTAAACATGTCCGCATCCTAAACATTATTATTATTATTATTATTGTTGTTGTTGTTGTTGATCATCGCACAGTCAGCCAGATGTTCAGACTGTCTACCTATCAAGTCCTTACCAAGGACCTGGGATAGGCAGATGTGGATGTTTGATGGTATTACAGATATCGTCACGGGATGGAAGCAGTTCCTAGTAAGGCCGCCTTTTGCAATTGACTAATGGAGAATTTGTCAATGCCAATGATGTTCAAGTGGTGCTCCAGTTGTTTTGGGATTGCACCCAAGGCACCTATTACTATTGGTACTACCCTTGCTTGCCTTTGCCACAGTCTTTCTATTTCTATTTGTAGGTCTTTGCATTTTGTTATCTTCTCCAGTTCATTTTCGTTTATTCTGCTGTCTCCAGGCACTGCCAAGTCCACTATCCAGACTTTTTTGTCTTTCTTATCGACAATTGCTGTTGTTGTTGTTGTTGTTGTTGTTGTTATTATTATTATTATTATTATTATTATTATTATTATTATTCCATAGATTGTTAGATATGATGTTCTACATGGATTTAAAACAATTCACGGTCTTCCTATTTGTCATGGGATCCTGGGATTACTGTTCCAATTTTAGTGCTAAGCAAACATTTATGCTCTATTACAATAGAACTGTGAACTGTAACCATTTATTTTAAAATATATCCATTAGTATTAGAACTAACATAAAGTTTCCAGAATGCTCATCACTGAGAATGAAGTGGGGTGCATTTCCTGGCCATGCTTCATCCCTCCCAAGTTAAGACAATCAACTATGACCCTGCAGGGGGAAAAAAAGTTGAAAACCGAAGCCTGAAAAAATTTAAAAAATGACTAAGATCAAAGTGACAAACAAACCCCATAAGATGAAAACATAGATTACGTGGAAGAGTAAAAATTAAAATATTTCATGATGGAACTTCAGCATTAAATGAAGATGCAAATAATATAGACGTTTCCTTTCACTTTGGGGAAATATGTTAAATGGGACCATTCAGCTGAATTTTCCATTCATTTCAGAATGAACGTGCAGTGACTGTTCCTGCTGGCTATTTTCTGTCATATCTCCTTTGCGTAAATACTTTTAGTTGTTGAATTAATCACCCCCATTTTTACCCACAGTAATATGCAGTGATTTGGGTCTTATGGGTTAAAAATAATGATGTGTACTGCTGAAAATAGCTTTGTAGCTGCCATGAATAGCAACAAATAGAATAACAAATGTGACTAATCAACTATTATTTTTACAAATTAATGTGTGAGTGAAGAACCAAATTAAATTGTATTAATTAATTTGAATGGTATTAGGCCCCCTCCACAATTCCCTAGGAACTGCAAATGAGAAATAAATGCATATTTATTGTGCAATTTCTTTTTTTTTAAACTGATTTCATAATCTTAATAATTATGTGGATTAAATTTAGACTTGCAACCTTTTGAGTTTCTTGATAGATACAAAAAAATAATAATTCTTTATTATAATTATTCGTACAAAGGTACAATCTATTGCTTTTGTGGGAATAGCACCCATAGAATAATTATCAGTATGAAATTCAATATTTGAGGTCTATCCAGGTTATATAATTGGAATGAGAAAAACTGTATACTTCCGCTTTCTCTTATCAGCTTTGAATTTAAGTTGCCTTTAAGACCGAAGGGCTCATTGGCCCTTTTTACATGAGCAATTTATTTCACCTTATTATATCACCTCGCCATCACTCTGGCAATACTAAGCTTGTGCTCATTTGAGATCTATCACTACAATGGGGGCTAGGTGATGTTAAAAGGTGCTATAAATCTTTAATATGGATCTGGACAGTCATAACTTTAGTAAACCAAAATACGTAACCAAAATATGTATCAGTCGTATGCACTTCTTTTTTCCCTCTCTTTTCTTGATACAGCACAACTAATCCCTTAAGTCTACAATTAACCAAATTTCAAATTAAATCAGAAACAGGAAACTGTGATTACCTAATTCAGAAAAATATGTGATTTTATATTAGAATCAAATCATTTTTGTGGTTCATCCTTACTCTAAATTATGCAACCATTACTTCCTGGTTAGATAAAGCAGATGGAATGTCAAACACTTTGGCATAAGCTATCCCTTTTGTTATTTTGTTATTTATTTATTTTTTTTGTAGGTAAATCAGAGCCATCTCTGATTCTTTAATTCTCACTATTTTTGGAATAATTGCTTTCTAAACATAGCATAATGAAAACATTTTACTTGGCATTTTTGTTTAATTATATGCTATCAAGTCATTGACAATTCTTAGCAACTGCATAGATTTCCTCCATTATGATCTGAACCTAACCTGGTCTTTCAAGTCTTTTAACAGCACACTCATTGCCATTTTGCTGCTGGTTGTGTTAATCCTTTTCTGTTCCTTTTCCTGCATTAGAGCCTTTTTCAGAGAGTTAGGTCTTCAAATAATGTTTTACTAGGAAAGCTTCTGAAATATAAATGGGACTCATACATTCTACTAAACCCAAACATCTCAAACTTGAAAGTTTTGATACCCCTCAAAGATTTAACTTTGTTTGAAACTGTCATCTAGTTTCTACACCAATCATAATCAATTTCCTTAAAAGCAAAGAAGAAGAAAAGGCATAGAAGAAAAACAAAACTATTTCTTGTGTTTTTCAGATTTAATCCCTAACAAAATCATTCTTGAAATTTTCATTCAATTAAATCCAACATTCAAATGAAATTTATATTCTGCTCACCTCACTAGTGAGGTGGGCAGAAAATGAATTAAATAAATAAATAAATAAATAAATAAACCAAAATAATCTTCTGATGATTTCCAGAGACAATCATTGGGTATGGTTGATTCAGAGGATATAAACACTCTCTCTTTTTGGGGGGATGGGGTTAGTCAATTAACACATTTAATTTTAAGAGATGTAGTTATCTCATTGCTGCCTCAAATATCTTTGTGGGTGTGATATAACCATTGTAAAAATGATTTATTTCCTAAACTTTCATAAAAAACCGAACCAACATGTAATGATGACATTCCATTGCCAATTATAAAATCTCAAGAGTGTGTCATGAACTAATTAGTTTTACCTCTTGCTGACCGCTACAATAACTCAAACATCAGCACCTAGTCCACAGCTACATCTCCACACCTAACTATTCTTTTTTTCAGAGCCATTAGTCCACTAGTTCAAAATGTGTTTGTTTGAATCACATATAAGCAGCCTATTTATAGATATGATTTTGGATTTAGAACTGTTAGAACTCATGGATGGGAATACTGAATATTGTCTGGTCTGTAATTTCAACTACATCAAATATCATATATCTGCTCATTTTGAGAAAATGAATATGTCAGACTGGAGTGCTGATACAACTTCACTGGGGTAAACAGTGGATTTGAGAGAGAAAAATCCATAAATGTTTAGTGCTACTAATGAAAGAATTCTAAAAGCATAATATTGTTTTTGAAACCTATAGCAAGAGATTAATTTTGCCAAGTATAACTTCTAGATTAATTGTGTAGTCGTAGTCATTTTGCCTTTTTTGGACTTCTCTTGAATGTTTCTAGGTTTATCAAACAAACAGGGTTCATAGGTTTCATGATTATATAAAGTTAAGCAATTCATGTAAGAATGGTTATGGAATCAGTCTGACTTTCATATTCAATAACAGGTTAACTTTTTATAAATACTTATTCATCTTGTCTTACTTGAATTCTATAACCAACTATCAGATGAATAAATTTCATTGCATTTAGAAATAATTTAATTACCTTAAAAAAAACTTTTTGAAATGCATTTCTCCAGAAAGATAAATACCAGGAAATAATTCTTGCTATTCAACATATGATTGATTGCTCTGATGTATTTGGCAAACTGATTTTGAAATATTTTTAGTCTTAGCTATAAGGAGTTATTTTTATTTCAAGGCTTTACTGTCACCATAGTTACAAGACCTAGACACCAGCCGTTCATATGCAAGTATCAAACATCAGAATGAAGCTAATAAAACTAGTCTGGTACTATTCCAAGATCATAGAGTTTTCACACTGGTTGCAGTTTGGAAAGACAAATGACAAAACATATTTATCTGATATCTCCTCTGAATAATTTTGAGAAGCTGTTCAGAACAGATTCTGCAAATCTGACTTAAACTTTTTAAACTTTTTTTTTTCTGTTCAATCATGTCTGATTCTTGGAGATGGTCTGGAGAAATATCTGCAATTTTCTTGGCAAGTTTGTTTCAGAAGTGGTTTGCCATTGCCTCCTTCCTAGGACTGAGGGAAAGCTGTTGACCTAAGGTCACCCAGCTGGCTTTGTGCCTAAGGTAGGACTACAATTCATAATCTCCCAGTAGTGAATGGCCTCATGCCTTAACCACTACACCCAAACTGGCTCTCAAATTTAAATATGGATATTCAAATTCATTTAAGATTCATAAGTACACTGGTGGTGGAAGGAGTATTTTGTCAGTCCTTCAGATCTGATCAATAAGATGGAAGCTGTACTGAGCATATTTAATTAGTTATCCATCTGTCATTTATCTACTGTCACACATCGGATTAATCCCATGCAATTGTGACAGATGTATGGGATCAAGGTAGTTCATTTACACCTCTCACTGCATCATGTTGTCCACCAATGTTACAAGACAGGAGCAAATTGCCAGCTTATTGAGTTTGTCTGGATCAGGACACTTTCCACATGAAGACTAGAATTAAACTTTATTGAGAAACGCTACAGTAACAGAATTATACAAATCTGACTGATTTTTTCCTTCCTACAATCTTATATCCTGGGGATCAGTGGGGAGCAAGTCTGAGCCTCTTTCTAATATTTCCTCTTTTCTCTCAGTTTTCTCTGTTTGTGCACCTTTGACAAACTAACCATTTCTAGATAGTTTCTCCAAGTTCATTTTCATAGATCCTCACCCAGGTGTAGGAATTCCCCTTGTTCACAATGGACCAAATAGTTCAGGGAAGATAACAGAATTTTAAGGGAGCCTGAGTCTTACTTAAAAGCAATCTCCCTCCCAAATTAAGTTGATTAATTCTGGCAGGTGAATTCAGATTACACCAATATAATGAAACATATCCCTAGGATGCACAGTTTGTAGAGAAGGGAAATGAATCATGTATGACTGAATCATGCAGGATGAAAATTGGTGATTTAGTGTTACAGATTCAGGAGGAACTTTTTTGACTTTAAAGGTGTGCCTGGATGCAAGTGAACTAGGAAGAATGTTGTTTCTTAGTCAAGGATTTCCCATAATAATGCAAGCTGAAAGGAGAGTTCTGGTTTGGTTAATTCCACCCTTCTTGTCTCCTTTGTTAATGTTGTTAATACTGGTTGTGCTTCACAATTCGAGACTTCCCTTTTTTCCTATGAAGCAAAATCTGTTTTGCTATTCCTTAGTTATCTTAGGACTAAAAGAAGTTGAAGATGACATATGTTATACTCTGTGTACTTAGACTTAGATTTCAGGGTTTTCCTTTTGAAGACTACCCAAAAGAAAGGTGTAAAACTAAGAGAAACAAATCCTGTGCAACAAAACCACAAAAAAATGCAGAAACTTCCTAAATATTCCTAAATAGCACAAAATAATAGGAAATTATTTCACCTAGCTTCAGTGCATTGAGCTGAATTTAATGGAAGATGATTCTTCTTCTTCTTCTTCTTCTTCTTCTTCTTCTTCTTCTTCTTCTTCTTCTTCTTCTTCTTCTTCTTCTTCTTCTTCTTCTTCTTCTTCTTCTTCTTCTTCTTCTTCTTCTTCTTCTTCTTCTTCTTCTTCTTCTTCTTCTTCTTCTACTTCTACTTCTACTTCTTCTTCTTTTAAAAAAATCCAACTACAGTGCAGCAGTGTTTTAACACTGATTACATTAACTGAAAACAAATATGGCCTTGCTTCTAATAATAATGAGCAACAGTTCTTATTTAAATTATCTGACAATAAAATTCTAAATTTAAGGATAATATTCAAGTTGAGTCAAAATTAATTTATTAAACAATAATGCAACTCAAGTAGATTTTAATCATTTCCTAGTCATCTTCGTTTCAGAAGTCTCTATGTTTCTGCCTATTTTCCACCCAATGCCCTGATATATTTAACCATATTAGCTTCTATTCTTGCAATAAGCCACCTAGAAGCATGTTGTAATCTGTGAAATTTACAATAATGTCCTGTCCGACCTTGATTTCCATAAAATCTGCTTGTTTGCCTTCCATCACTTAGTGAACATCACACACTTTATTACTAGGATAGGATATGTGTCATGAATTACTGATCTTGTAAATGTGTAAATGACTTTGGGGATTTCTGGGAAAAAAGCTTAGGGAATTTACTAGAGATGGTGCAGGAAATTCAGTCTGTGGGCATGTGTGTGTGAAGGAAGGCTTTGAAGATGGGATGGAAGGGGTTGCAGAACATCTGTTTTCTCCTGTGGGCTGTTGGTATGTGATGATTTCAGTGTGCTTTACAGTGTGAAATATCATCTGGGAGCTAGCCCAGCATTTGCTCCAATGCCATATGCTGTGTACATTCTACTTTCTTGGCTTTTCTGCGTGAGCATTACACACATTGAAGGTCTAGTTGTACTGTTTTCCTATCAAAGTCCTCCTAAGAAATAATGTGTGAGCTCTTTCTATCCTAGTTAAAAGTCTGGAAGTCAATACACTGGATTCCATATTTAAAAATATGACCAGTAGGCTTCCCACCTCTCTTTGTAAGAAGAATTAGAAGGACTTAATCAGGACAGATGTGTTGACTTATGTGTCTAGGACCCTACTTGCTGGGAACTATACTCAGAAGGCAAAGATTAAGATGAATAGAACATTCCTTTAGTAACACCAAATGAACATATGTATGTAATACACATGTACGTAATACCAGTGAAGACCATGATTATGTATGGGAAGGCAGGAGAAGAACCCAGACAGTGTGATTACTTTCCAGGTACTTTGGCTTTCAAGATGATCAGGAGCACCTGTGTCACTTGAGATTTGTCTATTTCTAATTGGCTAAATATTGATTAGTCTGATTTGGTTAGATTGAGGGAGGTTTCAGATTTTTCAAAGTTATCTTTGAATTCTATTTTAGCTCTGTATAAAAGGCAGATGGCTGAATTGCACCATAGTAAGAATGTGACAATTCTATCAATAAATGTTATTACATAGTGTGGGCTTTAAAAGTTCTGCTTGGTTATTTGGACCAAACAAAACAAGGGAAGATAATAATTACATAATCACAAAATTTAAAATAAGATCAATAGGGTCAGCCAACCTAATTGCTGTACCTAATTATTACCTGTTTGCATAAAAACAGGCATACAGTCATTGTTCATTGAAGAACAGATGATGTAAGAAAAAAAATCTGAAAACGTGCTTAGAAGCTGATATTGTGGCTCTTTAAGATTTTAGTCTAAAACTTTAGAGAACCTGGGAATAGCTTAAAGTCATTCTCCCGGCAAATACTGAATGTTGCTTTTATCACTCAAGGAAACATGAAAATCAGAATATGGTCTTCATGAATCCATCTTCTTAAAAATACTATTGTTTATTAATTAGGATGCTGTTTACATGAAAAAGGCTTTTTTGAGAAAGAAAGGATTAATATGGTTCATTTAGGCCTTTCAGTACAGAGTCAAAGTACTAGAGGCCTTAGAAGGTTCTATGCTATGAAAGCAAAAAAAAGAGAGTTTTGTCATATATACCTGTTTTCAAGATTTAAAAGACAAGAAAAAAAAACCATGGTGTTGTAAAGGCAGGCTATACTTTTGGGGGGAATAGAAGGATGTGGTTTATAGAACTCAATCTGATCTGTCTGTTTTTCTGATTGCTGTTGAACCTGGGGTTGCTGGAAGAATAAAAGGCCAGTGCAGTCTATGGATTATTATTTTCATGTCAATTTCTCTTTTGATAGTTCACATTGCAATTCAAAAATACAGATTTTTTGCACAAATATATTTCTTTGATTCCCTCCTCCCCTTCATAGTCAATAGAACTCTACCCACTCATGCCTAGACTATTACTTGACATTTTGAAATTTATTGGCTGTGACTCTCCGCACTTATCACATCACAGACAGACAGGCAGACAGTCAAACCGATAAATGCCACTGGACTGAATATATAGCTTTGCTTCACTTGGCCTGTTATTTTATTGTGTACATTGCACTGTTTATTGAATCGTCTCCATCTACTCTTCCCAGAGATTCTCACTCCCCCCTTTTTTTTTGCATTAAATGTTGTCCCCATATTTAGTCATGAGGACATATGTGTCTTTTTTTTTATTCACAGTCTTTCATGATGACTTTTAGGAAAGCATCTCATGATTTCTTCTGGAATGAAGCTTAGCTGTAACTATTTGAATTATGACGTTGTGCATTGCTCCATTTGCAAGTGATGCTGAGTGCTAATTTTTAAGTTTGTATCTCTAAATTTAGAATGACTCATCTAAAAAATAAAAAACAGATAAATAATAATAATTCGGGGCTTAATCATTCTCCTTTATCTGCATTCCTCCCCAACTTCCAGGGCTTTCCCATTATTTAAAGCTCTGCCTGTCTGCAAGCAATAGTGTGTTTACTTTTCATGCCAGGCTTCAGCTCATGTTCAAAAGCATTGCTTTCTGGTTTGCAGCTAGTCACTTTCAACAAAGCTTTGAAGTCCAGGGCTGATCTAGGATGACGCTGGGCAAGTCATCCTGCCTTTGATTATTAAAGCTTTTCCAACATTCTAATCTTGCCTTGCCCCAAGCTCTCAAGCTCTGACTTTTTATTGTGAGTGAACATTTCATCTCAAAATGATTTTTTTTGTTTTTCCTATGATCATAATCTTCCTTATTCTTTCTCTCTGTATTATCATGACATACCTGTATCTACAGCTACATCTATATATCTATATCTTTAGAAAAATAGTCTTCAGAATGCAATGGTTTTTATGCTTTCATTGTTATCCAGCTTTCACTAAATCCAGAAAAAAATGCCTCCCCCCCCCCCCGTGACCTTATGGATGAAGGCTTGCCATTTCAGCTGGTGTTTTGCTTAAAACAGCATCCCAAACGAACACCACAGAGGGAGCAAGCTTATAGTATTACTGATAATATTAAATACCTCTCAGAAGACTTGGGTTGAAGGCAAGGTCTCTTTCCTGCTACTTCCTTCATCTTCCATTCAAATATTTCCTATCCTTTTGCCATGCCAAAGTGAGCACTGAGTAATTTCACAAAAAAATCATTCTACTGGATTAGAGTATTTCTGCATCTGCCTATTCTCTTCTTGTGTTTGAGGGATACAGACAAATCAATTAGATCATGACTTTTCATCATAGCTATATTACATTTTTCTAAAAGGAAATGGAATCACTCCAAAAGGAAATATTTAATAACAATTTGGCTTCAGCTAGCAATTTTTTTTAGTGAATATAAGATGGCTCACTTTAAAAATATGAAATATAATGATACTGCCAAAATTATTGGGTGAGGGGAACTCTAATTGTCCATTCAGAAGCATAGATTTATGTGTCCCAAAAGTGCTTTTTCCAAAAGGCAACTCAACTTTCTTGTTTTTATTTCTTTAAAAACATTTCTTTTCTCATCCAAGAAGTTTCTTCAGTTCATAAACTTATGTGCTTCATGTCCCCTCTTTCTACCTTTAATAGTACTATTTATTATTATTGTTATTTATTGTTATTTTTATGTGTATTGGTTGTAATGTTTGTAAATTAGATAGATAGACAGACAGAAAGACAGACAGATAGATAGACAGACAGAAAGATAGATAGATGGATGGATGGACGGACGGACAGATGGACGGACGGATGGATGGGTGGATGGGGGGAGAGAGAGAGACAGACAAACAGACAGATTTAAATGAATTGTTTGAAGTTAGATTTTCCCACACTGAATAATTTGAGATAACATTGAGAGTTTTGGTCAATAATTATGAAACAGCTATCCACTTGCACTGTCACCAGTGGTAAACATTGCATATCCCCCTATTCAGATGTTGGTTCTTCTCTCCTTGCCCCTCCCAGTGTTTCACCCTAGGAAGTTTCAACAATGTCCCCCATCTCCTCTGAGATGAATTTAACCAACTTCAGTGCTTGAATGATTGGACACTCAATTTCTTTTTTCTTAATTTTCTCTTTGGCCAAGAAGATATTATGAGCTCAGCCTTTTGGGATTCATGAGAAAGAGGCTGAATTTTGAGAAGCTGAACATTAAAACTCCTGTTTTGTTATGTGTTGAATTACCTAACTCTCTTTGGAATAGCTATACCACAGACTTAATTGGGAAGAGACTAGTGAACAACACCTCAAACAGCTATAATGTTAGGAATACTTTGGGGAAATCATGGGTGTTCAAGAGATCAAAAATGATATGTGTTTACAGGGTATACTATTAAGTAGGTCTAACAAAAATAGGTTGTAGAAATCCTGGTCATAAAGAGTTGCAAAAGTCTGGTGCCATCTAGTAAATGAGCAATTTTTTACAGCCAGAATCTGAACTGCAAAAAAATCCAGTCATTAAATGCAACAAAGATACACAAGCTCTAGAAACTGATCTAGAGCTCTGTATTCTAAATAGCCACAGAATGCCTTTTGGCTGCCTCTAAGTGTCCTTTGAGGGTTTTTTTTTTTTTTTTTTTTGGGCAGCCTCAAAAGCACCCATCTGGCTTCATATTCAAAACATTGCAATTGCAATTCTTCCTTATAATCTTTTAAAATGCAAAATTAGCTATGTTAAAACAAATAATTGTGGAAGGTTGAAAAAACTTGTTTCTTCTCCCAAGCATTGGTCTAGGCCAGGGCTTTTCAACCAGTGGTACGGGTACCACCTGTGGTACATTGGCACCTGGCAGGTGGTACGCGACCATCATAGAAAAGTGGTAGCGGGGGAGAGGAATGAGCTGAACTGGTGGCAGCACTGCACAAGCCTGAGTGAGAGATGGCTGGAGCTGCAGGGCTGTCAGGGCTCAGTGGAAGCGCCAGGATCAGCGCCAGGATCCAGCTGGAGCTCGGTGCTGATCCTGGCGCTTCTGCTGAGCCCTGAAGAAGCACCAATCAGCTGGAAAGCAGCACTGATCCTGGTGCTTCTGCTGAGGCCAGAAGAAGAGCCGATCAGCTGGAATGTTGCAGCATCTCCAGGGTCTTGTGATTTATATTCAGATGCTTGGCAACTGATTCATATTTATGATGGTCAGTGTCCCAGGGTCATGTGAAGTGACCAAAACCTGCTGCAACCATCCAGCAGACGGGGGGAATAAAAACCAAACACCCCCTCACCCCACCCCCGCTGCCAATCCTCAACAGAAATGCTCACAACAATGAAAACCTCGGACAGAAGGAAGAGTGCCGCCGGGTGGGCAGGCAGGTGTCTTGCTCGGCTGTGGCTTGGCACTTTTTTCAGTGCCATTGTAACTTCAAACAGTCACTAAGCGAACTGTTGTAAGTCGAGGACTACCTGCACTTTATCACTTTTTCCTTTTCTTTTTTTTTTGGTCATCAAGTTTTTGACACCTTGCTAGGCGATTGGTGGTACTCGGATGTTGCTATATCCTAAAAGTGGTACAATGAGTGAAAAGGTTGAAAAGCCCTGGTCTAGGCTGGGGGTTGAGCTTAAAAATGTTTCACTTGTTTCTGGGGACAAGGTTATCTTTATTTTTGACTATGTTTTATAGATTGCTATGAGCTGCCTTGAACATTCTATGAGAGACGTAGCCAGGTAAGACCTTAAATAAATAAACTAAACACAATTCTCAGAATATTGGATAAGAAATCTAATCCAACATCAGCATGCATTTCTTTCAGCAATTATAATCACAACACTGAAAAAAGATGGAGTACAGAGGAAATCAGAATGCATAAGTATTTTTAGCCTTTTAAATAAACCGCTAAACAGAAATCCTTTGACTTCTTGGGAGATTAACAATCAGTTTTCGGTCATGATAACATACTCTTTTGACAAAATAAAAAAAAACACATGAGTTTACTGGAATCAAATTGGTTGACTAGATAGAAGTTGCTCTCTTTAATATTTTATATGTTCTCAGGACAGTTGCAATGGGATTCTTCAAGAGATTGTTTAACAGGGTATCTTTCAAAAGTGATGGGAAAATAGCTTTTTACACTGAAGGATGTAAACTATAAACAGTCTGCATCTAATAGGCTCATACTGTGACATTTGAAAAAAAATGTTTGAAAATAATCAACTGACCTCAAAATGTGTTATTGAAACACTTGATGAAAATAAATTTCTGCCATATTTGTTTAGCCCCAAAGGCATGAAATTTTGGGATTCATTCTGACTTCCTATTAGATACTGCAAGTAATTTAGCTGACTATATATAAGTCTTTCAATGTTTAGGGGCACTAGATCTGAGCTGTAAAAATGTGCTTGCTAGATGATTGCTAGAAGGTATCAACAAGGGATCTAGTAGCTGCCTGAAAGTTTGCTATCCATATCCATTGTTCTATAGAAATGATAAGAATCAAAAGCTCTTATTATTGTGATTGTTTTCCCTGGTTAATTAAAATAGAATCTTGGTGATCTCAGTCATTTAGTCATATGTCAGCTCTGCATGCAAAGGCATCAAATTATGATGAGGTTACTGCACCCAATATTTTTTTTTACCTGTTTTCATCATCACTATTGATGACAAGAAAGGAAGAAAGAAAAAAAAATCAAATGCTTTTCTAAATTGGTTTCTGGTGGCTAAATTAACTCTTTACACTGAAACCAGCTAGAGTTTTCCCAGAGCTAAACTCAAGGGAAAAAGTATTTCCACAGTATTTTCACTTTTAAGTTAAACATTTAATAACTTGCTTTCTTACCATTTTATATATTTTAGCTTACTGTGGACTTACTGTCTTTATTGCAAATTTAAATAAATTGCTGATCATTGAATTCCATAGCCAGTTATGCAAATGAATATTATTTCTGCCTAGGGGAGGAACAAAAAGGAAGGTTAATTTCTGCCAGTGTATATTTCGGGGGAGGGGGGATTCACTTGTGGAATCTTATCCCCCTAGAAATGAGGTTGTTGCATTGAATAAGGAACATTGGATAAAAAAAATTGTACATTGAACAAAAGTTATTCAAGCTACCTAACAATATCAGCTTGTGATGCCTTCCCAAGCAGCAAGAACATTACAACTTAACCCTTCAAAGTTTCTCCCCTTGTCTTGGCTCCAAATCCATTTTTAACAGTTAGTTTAGGGATTAAACATTTGGTTTCTTTTCATTATTTTCTCCAAGGAGGCAGGTCTACATAATAAATCTGATATTCTAAACACAGTTTCCTCACTCCAGTTGTGGGGAATATGTGTTGTAATAGGAGCTGTCATATCAGCACTTCTGGATAATGCTAGCTGGGCAGCTAATGGAAATGCTGGTCATCTTTTGTTGCAGATTTTCAGTAGGAGATTGGCTAATAGAATCCATGCAGATTCTGCTCTGTGTAATGATATCTCCTTGAAACCACTTTGGGCATTTGATAGTTGAATACACACTCAAACACCAGCAAAGAATAAAAGTCCTTATTCCTTGCTGGTGTTTCTTGATGATGCTAGGGAAGTCCTAGTTGTCTTCTTCTGCTTTAGTTCTTCCTTGTTCTTGTGACTAAATATAATAATAGGAACTTTTAATAGGGAAACTGGGACACTGTCTCCTACCTCTAATTTCTTCTTGAACTTTGACTCACATTTGTCGTCCTCTGTTATGCATTAATATGAAAAAGAGAGTGTTGTATTAAGCACCCTATAAAAATTGGAATGTGCTGACACTGTTGATAACTAAGATGCCAGTAAGCCCTTGTGTATCTGCCTTGAATTATTCTTGTGGTTGCATTTTCTTATATATCTATTAATAGTTTGACCTTTATGTGCATGTGTGTTTTCTTGTTTCATTTTCTCTGCTCCAGGCCAAGCTGACATGCTCTAAATCATTAACCTTATGCTCCAGGGAAGTGGTCCTTTTGGCAATATCTTTGATATTAGATTGGTATCCTTCCGGGCTGAATTTAATTGACTGGATTTCTAGGGGAATAGCTGACTCCCCTAGGTTTTGGCTACTACTACTTTGTCATAATTGCTTTAGTAGTTCGCGTAAGTTGCATTCTGCAAGCTTTGCTTTACACTTTAAGAGGACTGTCCCAAAGAAAGTGGTTTGAGGATATCAGCCAAACTGTCTAAACCAGACCCTTATAAAATGGAATGTGGGAGGCAGATTGCATATCTGACTGTACAGGCTGTTCATTGCATGTCTGGCTTATATATCTATTCACTGATGGATATATTTTCATGTTGTGGCACCTGGTAAACCTTTGTGCCAGCAAAAACAGTTTGGTGGAGACAAATCCAATTTTTATAGTGCTCGATGGCATATTGCTTTGAAGCATGCCCACAGGAATAAATCATAGATGATGCACATTTTATATTAAAGTGGAGAGCAGGTTGGAACACATTTTTGCATTTGGGATGGTCTTTTCCTTTACCAGTTATGGGAATGTATTATAAGCAATCTGAGCTTTGGAAAGACTCTTTACCTTGTTTGAGTAGCATAGCATTTTGTTTTATATAGGTTTTGCATGTGTGGTTTTGTGTCAAGAGCTATAATGGTCAGCACTGGAAACCACCAGCCATGTCTGCAGCTGTCCTAGTTGTAAAACATCAGCTGCCTTTTAGAACTACTCCCAGGTTAACATTTCTTAAAATGTTTGATGGGCTTGGTCTTCTACTACCAGTTTCTGGTATGATACATTGGTTTCCTAAGACTTAGCCCTACGCCTTTAAGTTTATATATATATATATA
>NW_015387816.1:222170-231031 GCF_001527695.2 Protobothrops mucrosquamatus | reverse complement strand
AAGGTAATATAACCTGATAATATAACAAGAAAGGCTTAATTTACAAATAAGAAAGGATGTATTTAAAGTCAGGAGCATGCTAGGAGAATTGAAAACACCATGTAGAAACTAATCAAAGAATTTATGTAGTCAGAACTCAAGCCTGGAGAGAAGAAATATTCCACAAAGGCCTAAGAGTGATAAAGGCAGGGAGTGACTATGAAAGAATCATGTATTTATGATAACATGAAGAAAAAAAATCCCTGCAGGTTTCCTGAAGTTTGGTTTGCTGATCAAGAATTTGCTCCCAACCTTTCTTTCAAAGAAAATTCCACAGAAATTCTCATGGATGACATGAAGAGGCCAACATGGATGTCCTATCTTTCATTGTACCGTAACTTTAACTCTTTTCTCAAGAATGTCTGTGAGGAAAAGCTGTCACCTAATTCACAGAGGCAGAACTTGGTTCTCTGCTGAAATGGGTTTCTTGTTAATCTTAGTCTGTGTTTTGTTCAGAAAATTACTTGGGCAAAACGAGACACATTTGACATTCTATATCTGATTATACAGTTTCTCCCTAAATTAAGCATCTAGCCAATCTTGACTGAGCTCAAAAAGCGAAGCAGGGTCAGACCAGGTTAAATATCTGTATGGGGGATTATCGAGAAATCCAATGGTTATATGCTAAACTTAGGGGAAATACACATACACACAAGAAGAAGACAATAGCACATTATTTCTGTATTGCTGCTCTGAAAAATATGTATGTGTCAGTGTTGCCAGGAATTCAGCTTAAATGCCAAGGAAGCTACCATCGTAGTAATTTTAAATATTTAATACGAAAAACTATAGACTGAGAAATCAAAGTATACAAAACATTCACTGTACAATATATATATTGCTAGACTCTCTAAGATAATGAACATTGATGTCTATTTAAAAACAAGCTCACCAAATGGATCCAAGGGCAATTTTTAGAGCCAAGAAAGAACATTTCTCATGCTTATTGAAATATGGGCCATTTTATACCACAGACTTAAATGTAATCTTTGTTTGAGAAAGAATGACTTTATATTACCTCTCTCAGTAATGCAGGCATTCAAGTAAATGTGAATTTGAAAGTCAACACTGAAATATTGCCGGCTGCATCTCGATATTCCTTGCATGATTATTAGAGTTCAGTGGCTCAGCAGGAAACTTAGGAGGTGGGGAGAGATTGTATTTTCAAGAAACACAATGAGAAAAGGGACAGAATTTTCTTAGCATTTGCAATGTATGATTGTGCCTGTATACTGCTGAATGCTGCAAATGTGTTGCTGTGGGGAGGAGGTGGGAGCTCCTAGCAGGAGGGTAATTCAGAATATGAAAAAGATAACCCTTTCTGCAAAAATGCATTGCAGAATAGAAAAAAAAAGGCAGATCAAGGTAGAGAATCAGATTAATCAGTGACAGGAATGTGGAGCTATGGAAAGGAGAGCAAGCAATTTTATTGCATCAAAATATCCTTTTGAGAAAAGGCAAAAGCAGGAGAGATAGTGGTATTCATTTCAGCAGTTCTGTCCTATTTTACATTTGAATTGTCCCCACATTCATTAGTACTGCATGGGTAAAGAATGGAATGCAGTGAAGCAGTGAGGAAACTCTAGATACAAATGTTATAGAACCACAACTGGAAACAAAGAAGACTAGCAGGGCAGTAAAATAAATAGAGAAAAAGTGAATCTCTTTCAGCCAGTGATTGTGTCTCTGTGTCTCTGTGTCCGGGGTGGGGGTGGGAGGGTGGTAGGAAGAGGAGAAGTGGGTGGAAGTTATTGGGGAGGAGATAACTCTCCATTAGCCCAAATAGCTGTGCTTTGCGTGCAATCAGTATTACAGACACACTATCCACTTTTGGTCTCCTCTTCTTTAGTTCTTTCACCTACCACAAAACTTCCTTTCATGGTCGGCAGCTTTTCTAGAAGTCTGTTGACAGCAGCTGTGGAGATGCTTTAGGTCATTTTCTTACTAATCATTTTTGTCATTTATCTGTCAACCTGCTCTGTAAGATTCTCAGAGTATATTCCAGCTCTGTCTTATCCCAGGAGAGAAGAGCAAGCATGAGATCTTTGAGATTTAAGATGAAGGAGGGATGAACTCTGATTCTAACATGTTCTTTAGAACTTACTTCAAAGCCTTCCTGCCAGCACTTCAAATGCTTCCTTTTTTGTCTCTCTCTTTCCCCTTTTTCTCTCTCACACAAATTCAGCTGGGATAAAACTACAACCCATTCATAGTGCCCATTGTGCAGCAACTCAGTATAAAAACTGGGTATGTAGGTTTTTCCAATGCCACCTTTGGCCTTTGAGGAGCTAAGGCAAAACATCTGTCTTGATATTGTATCAAGTGTGGAGGACCATTTCTCCTAGAAGCCTATTGGAAGCAAATGAACAGTAGAAGTAATTCACTTTTATGCAGTCATAGAGTAGAAGTGGGTGGGCACAAGTAAGGTTCAGCTGGGAGAGGCCTGTGCTGGTCCAGTATATAGCCAGTATAGGAATTAAGAACTGTGTGTAAAGCAAGTAGCATTTTAAGAGTTAAAGTGCTGCCCCCTTAAGGGTGACCTTCTGGGAAATGTAGTTTTAGTTGTTACATGGTTATATCTGTGTTCTAATTGGCCACTGGGAGGGTCTTGTGTCTTTTATTATGGGACATCATGTGTACATTCCAGTTTATTATCTCTCCATGAATCCTAGCCACAAGGCTGGGAGCTCCATAGAATGGAGAAAATGTAACCAGAGCAGCATGTGATCTTTATGAAGATGGAGGGAAATTATTCTCTTTTTACCTGTGTGAATGGACAGAATATGATTCATGTGACAGATGTATCTACAATAACTGTGAGTTAATGCTAAGAATTCCTGATCAATAAATGTTCTGCATGTTACCATTCCGTGGAGTTATTTTATCTGGATTGTGGCTAGAGCAACCACCTACATTCCAGAATAAGGCCAAAAAGCTATGACAATTTCCCAGTGAGAGACAGTGTGAATCAGTAAGTATGTGGGCATTGCTGTTCTTTGTCTCCTTCTTGCTCCTAGTGGAAAATGTACGCTGCATTTGATAGGTTACCAAGGAAGGCATTTTTCCTTGGCTTTCTAGATTTTGAAGGTACCATTTGGGAAACACAAGGAGCACATGAAGAGAGTCTCAGATTAACCCTTGTTGACTTGAAGTTAGAAAATGGGGGACAGAGAAATGAACTACTAATGTGTCTGGCAAGAAGACCTTAAAGCATTTGGAATCAGGGTGAATCCCATTCTTCTAGTATGATCGCAAGGATGCCATGGTAGGCAACCAGATCAATACACACAACATGTGATGGGATGGAACAAAGAATTAAGATTTATTTCATTTCCCACCTTCATGTAGAAGAGATGAGGGAATTTTTAATTGCAAGACCAATTTGAAACCAAGCAGCCTGCTTCTTATTTGAAACTTACCAAACCTACTTCTTATTTTCAGCATTGGAGAATAAAAGACTTGAGAGTAATCATAGATGGCCTTTAAACCGGTTTTGAGTTATTGGGGAATAGAAGTAGTGGTAATATGGATGTGCTGTACCTCAGGCTTTTTATTATTTTTTTCAACCTTCTTGTTATGGTTTTTCAGGAAAAGCTCTTCATACCCAATTTTAAAAGTTACTGATGAGCTAGCAAAATAAAATATAAAGATTGAACATTGATTATAGTGGAAGCATTTTGTTGGCAATATTCATTCATAAAACTTTATAGCCAAATTGTGCAATTACATCTGTTGATGTTTGCAGACTAGACTTAGAACAAAGGAATATTTTTAGCATATATCTTCTATTAAAATTATTTGACCAATTAATTGAATATTGGTTACAATTTAATGTCACTTCTGTGAATTTTTTTAAAAAAGTAAATATTTAAGATTTTCTTAAATCTGCTTTTTCTAATTTACTATTTGTGACCAGAAACAGCCATATACAATGATGGTCTACTTAAGTTTAGTAATGCACACAAGGTAGGTACACATTAAAGAAACTATTGGTTAGCGATCCTGTTGAATTGTTGTTATCTTAAATCTACCTTTGTTTCAGTCCAGGGAAATTAACAGCAACAACAATGACTCTGATTATCTGCCTTGTGTGCCTGCTAGGATATGCTGTTTTGTGTTGATTAGAGGTTATAAGTGATAGTCCAATAGCTGTATTAATTTCTTCCTCAGTGTTGGACACCTTTGGGTAGATAATGCAAACATGCTTCCCTCTATTCCATGTTTGAGATTTGATATTTTACCTTACACCAGGCTTCCAAGGGTTTTATTTTCCTGTCATGTGATGTCAAATTGATTAATATCTGACATTATTTGTATTCTCAAAATCAGGAATTGCAGATACCTCCAATAGATGGAAAAGCTTCCTAATAGGATCTGGATCTTCCCAGAATATAACTGTAAATGCTCTGTCCTTATAGGGCAGAGGTCCCCAACATTTTGGGCACCAGGAACCAGTTACGTAGAGAGAGGTTTTTCCACAGATTGGAGGGGACATGGTTTTGTGTGCTGCCCTCATCCTGTGGATGGGGCTTTCCTTGTTTGTGTGGATCGTTGCTGGCATGCCACAGCCTGGTACTGGTCCACAGACCAGGGGTTGGGCCCCCCGATATAGGGTACAGACAACATAAACAGCACTTTTAGGGGCAGTGTGAGAATTATTGATAAATGGCTTCAACTTTTCACTTTCTAATTAATGTTTTCACTACAATTTATATTCCCATTAATTGTTTAGATTAAGAATTATATTTTTAGAGTTTGGTTTTAATTGTGTTTAATTGTGATATGTCCCATCAGATATATGAAACAAATTATAATACAAACCTTTTAATTATATTACTGACAGGCATTCTGATGTCTAAGCTAGGATTCAACTTAATGGATTTTACTAATTTC
Source organism: Protobothrops mucrosquamatus (assembly GCF_001527695.2). Classification (NCBI taxonomy): domain Eukaryota; kingdom Metazoa; phylum Chordata; class Lepidosauria; order Squamata; family Viperidae; genus Protobothrops; species Protobothrops mucrosquamatus. Next base: position 226,099 of record NW_015387816.1, on the reverse strand, counting down.
AATTAAAGTCAGCCATGTATCAATTCATCATATATTAACATATGTACATTTTTATTTTTATCTATAATAGTAAAGGTATGCTATAGTACCATAATTTCTGGACAAAATAAACCAAATAGAAAGGAGTTTACTGAATCCAAAAAGTATCAACTAGTCCTATACAATTTTATTAAAATATTTAAGAATTATATCAGAGAGGTTTTATACTTCTGACATTAAAGATGCTAGATAATAGATTTTTAAGAACTGATATATACAACCAAGAACACATCTATCACAATTCAATCCCATCTCCCTAACTCAGGGGTGTCAAACTGCTGGCCTGTGGGCCGGTTGCATCATACGGAGGCCCCGCCCATCCCAGCTCCGGCAATGCAAAAAAAAATCACGATACATTGCGACACATTACGTGATGCAGCGAGTTTGACACCCATGCCCTAACTAATCAAATTTAGATCAGTTATATGAAAATCCCACTGCATTGTTTTAAATAAGATTTAGTTTAAATTAACAATTACTCCATTATTCCTGTCATCTTTATTCCTTTACTTCTCTTATACAATAGCAACCCTAAAACACTTTAAAATACATTATTGGATGTTAAAGAAGCATTCCTAAACCAGATGCCAACCAAATTAAAATGTCAGGATGATAGGGCAGAATTTTTCTGATGGTAGTGTTGGTAGAAGAAGAGGATAAGAAAAAAAAATAAAATCAGTAATATACCATTTCTGCATTGTAAGCAATGGCTGGTTTGGTCTTGTATTAAATATTACAGCCATCACCATGAAGAGAATAAATCTAGATTTTACTGCATTGTGCATCTAGTGGTAAAATCTAGCCAAAGTTTTTCTCGAGCAATTTGTTCTTCATAATGTTGTGTACTGGGAAAAGATTCATTGCCCCATCTATATCGCTTTGCCCTCTGCTGGAACTCCACAATGATCCTCACTGTTCCACAATCTTTTCCACTTCAGTATGAAATTGCTGCTTATGTGCTGCCCTGGTGCTACAGCTGCTGCCAAATCCATTGAGCTGGCTCCTAGTCTGATGCAATGTGAAGAGGTGCACTTTTCACTTGTTACCTCTCTTAAATTCAATTAGTGCCCCTTATACCATGGGAGGCCACCGCAATATCTGAAATGGAAAACAGGCAACATTCCAGGAGCTGTTTCTTGCTCATCGCTCTTAGTGCCTTCTCAGACAAAGAAAGCATCCGGTATGCATTTAAATTCAATTCACAGCGAGTGTCACAAATCAGTGATTGTTAGAATGCATTATGAAGAAATAAACATTTATCAAATTGCCTTTTGAGAAGGTGAATAATTTAGCTGCCAGGGGGTGGTGGGAAGGAAGGGGAGACAGAAAAAAAAACCCAACAACAAAAACCACACTGCTGACTGACAATTTGTTTTATTCCACTGAGATACAAAGAGCCGTTGTGTGTTGAGTGAATATTGATCAGCAGTACACAGACAAATGAAATTTCATTTAGAATTCTTGACTGGTTAGCTTGCTACCAATTAAAACCAAAAAGCATAGTCATGGGTAAAAAAATATCAACAGTTCTGGGGGCAATTTGCAGGAGGCAGACCCAGAGGACAATGGCCTCAGCAGCAGAATCCAGGACTCAAAAGCAGATGTGATCTGAAAATATAATAGATTAATATGAAAACCAGCAAGACAAGTCTCTGTAATTTACTTCTGATTGTGTACCTTTGAGTCTTGACTCCTAGTGAGTGCTGGGAGAGGTCCCTGGCAGTTTTCCTGGTGCCTTAACCACTGTATCAAATGGACTCTTACTTCTACTTTTCTTACATTTTTCTATTGTGCCTATGTCATTGTGTTAGCTATGTAAAAGAAGAGAAATATTAGCTTATGCTGTTCATTTCTGCTACTCTGGTCAAAATGGTTTATATTAGATGTCCCTCATGTCATTTTGCTTTCAGTAAGTGGTTGTGTGAAAAATATTTGGTAGAAACCTTTACAGAGTCCCCAGATGTTCTTGATCAATAAATTCCTATATTTACCAGTTAGCTATTAGCTGGAATTCTGGAACACAGAGTCCATACTTGTAGAATGCCAGTTTAGGAAAAAGTTGTCAAATCATGGTCAGTATGACCACAATAACAGGGTCAGAAGATTCTCTTTTAAGCTAAGCTTACTATTTCCAGAAATAATTCTGATTTTTTAAAACAGAGTTTGTATTGTCTAGCATACTTATTTGTTAACAAACCAGAGTTTAAATTCATTGTCCTAAACTTTGATTAAGCTTCTCTTTTTTAACCATGAACATGTATGCACAATAGACTTAATTGGATCAAATGTGGTTATTAATATATATATATATATATATATATATATATAAAGAGAGAGAGAGAGTTCAGACAGATCAGTCTGATTGTGAACACCTTGACATTTTCAACTGCATACTGCAGTTTTACTCTTTTTACAGTATCTCTTGCCTTGCCGCCCCCAACTAGGGGCATAGAGCAGGCTCAAGTCGCAACTGCGAAATATTTTTATATCCAAATTTCTTTTTTTCTGACAAAGAGTAAAGAATTAAATTGGGAGACTANCAGGGCCATGATACAGCAATATGGGAGGAGTCTTATATAGCATTGGAGTCTGCAGTCTGCATCCGGTACCGTGATCGTGTCATTGGACCCAGGTAATTTGATGAGGTCGTGGGCAAAACATCTAGCCTCGTGTGCAATACTCCTCTGGAGTGTCTGCCCAAGTTGTTGCAGGATCCAGTCCTTTCTGACCCAGAGGAAAGGGTGCTCCCACAGTTCTCGTCCATTTGGTCACTGAATCCACCTTTGTTTGCCCGTGAGCCGTGAGCCATGTTGGCTTGTAGGTAGGTTCCTGGTGAGTTGTTGCAGAATCCAGTCCTTTCTGACTCAGGGGAAAGAGTGCTCCTACAGTTCTTGTCCGTTTGGTCTTTAAATCTATCTTTGCCTATCCGTAGGCCGGCACCTCGAGGTGTTATGTTGGTTTGTAGGTGAGTTCCTAGTGAGGTCTGGTCGAGCTCTGATACTCTGCCCAAGCCCTCAGCATTTGTTTTATCCATATTGTATTGAATGTTTCTACCCCCTTTCCTTCGTTCTGTGGAGCGAGACCCGGCATTTCTACCCCTTTGCCATGCGTCTATGTCTTTCCCTGCACAAATGGAGACACGCCACACCGCAGTCAGTTCCTCTGCGCCTCGTGCCTCACTCCTCTCACCGGCCCTCCCCAAGGTTTGACAACCAGCTGTTTCAACGCTAGCATGCTGGTCTGGGCCAGACTCAACACGGCCACCGCACCCACGGACCTGCACCAAGTTCTCTACGTCCATGGGATCACGCTCCTCTCCTTGGCTAGGTCTGGCCGGAGAGCGAAGTCTTCCGAGTTCTTCGGCAGCAGCGGTTCGTGGGGGGGAAGAAGAGAGAAGAGTTGGTATGGCGTTGTTTACACTGATCTGTTGCTTTTTTTTTGTTGCTTTCTAGATCACCACCCCATCTAGATCACCACCCCAATACGACACATCATCTCCCCAAAAAAGCCCTCCTGGATAAAAGGGACGGTCACCACATGACAACTAGATCCCGCACAAAAAAGCAACAGATCAGTGTTGGATTCTGCAACAACTCACCAGGAACCTACCTACAAGCCAACATGGCTCACGGCTCACGGGCAAACAAAGGTGGATTCAGTGACCAAATGGACGAGAACTGTGGGAGCACCCTTTCCTCTGGGTCAGAAAGGACTGGATCCTGCAACAACTTGGGCAGACACTCCAGAGGAGTATTGCACACGAGGCTAGATGTTTTGCCCACGACCTCATCAAATTACCTGGGTCCAATGACACGATCACGGTACCGGATGCAGACTGCAGACTCCAATGCTATATAAGACTCCTCCCATATTGCTGTATCATGGCCCTG
>NW_015387816.1:211929-220524 GCF_001527695.2 Protobothrops mucrosquamatus | reverse complement strand
ATATATATATATATATATATATATATATATATATATATATATATATATATATATATATATATATATATATATATATATATATATATATATACTTAATAACATTAAAAATGTGAATCCTGGGTATACACATATCAATAAAAATATAGAAAAACGAATACCAGGATAAAAATAAAGAAGACCGTTTAATATAAACAAGCTTGTAAGTAAAAGAGTTACTGAGCTTTCATCGGTCAGACTGCCGACGTCATCAGAGTTGGAATGCTAGGTGATTAGGGAGCCTGCCTATATAGCTGCCTGTCTCTGCACCCGGCTTCTCGAGAGCGTCATCAGCCCATTGATTGTGTTAATCTGCAACATGCTAAGTTGATTCGCATCCAGCAGCCTGTTGGTGGACCTGATAGTTGTGTTCAGATCCTCCATTGCTTTTCTAGCCCGCGTGCGGGTGCCTGGGGGGCAGCTGTCAAGCTGTCTCTGCTCCTTATCTCTCTCCCCTCTCATTTTGGAGTGATCTCTCAATCTGCATTTCAAACGCCCTGTAGGGCTGTTATCCTCTCCTAAGGCCACCATTGTTTCACCCGTAGCTCCCTCTCCCCAATCCTGTGAAGAGCAGCTGTTTGGATGTTCCTGCTCCCTATTCCCCCCTTTTTGTCTCTCCTTCCGAGCCGCTTCCGTACATCCATTTCCAACACCCGATCTTGACACATCGTTAGTTTGTCGTCTCCTCCCATAGCAGCCATATCCGCTTTTTCGCTGTCCTCCCTGGGGATCGCAGCTTCCCCATTTGTAAAAAGCCATGGTCCTACTTTTGCACCGTGAGGGATGGCCATCTGCTCCACTGATTGCAACGTTGTCTCTCCCACCTAATAGTCTGGTACGCCGGTAGGAGGTCTATATGCCGGTTGATGAAATTCTCATCCGAAAGCCAGGCTTCTTTAAGAAGGCAGCCACCCTTAGTGATCTCATGGGATATGGCCTGTGCGTTTTCCAGATCAAATGTGTGGTCCAGGTTGGCCATGTGGGCCCACACTTGTGAGCGCTGCTCCTGCCTTTTAATTGCCAGTTCATGTTCATGGACCCTAGTCCTGAGCCTTTTAGCTGTTTCCCCAACATAATTGCAGGGGTAGTTCCTGCAATTAATTCTATAGACTATGGAAGACTGTTCATTTTAAAATGCTAAAAATGTGAATCCTGGGCATCATATTAGCCTAAGTTAAAAGAAAGAAAAATGAACACCAGGATAGAATAAACCAAACTGTTTAATGTAAACAAGCCTGTGGTTAAAAAATCACTAAGCTTTCGTCGGCCAGACTGCCGACGTCGTCAGAGTTGGAGTGAAAGGAGATCTGGGAGCTAGCCTATATAACGACTTGCCTCTGTGCCCGGCTTCTTGAGTGCATCATTGGCCCATTGATTGTGCTCGTCCATAGTGCGCCGAGTTGCTCCGCATCTGGCAGCCTGTCCCTGGCCCCGATAGTTGTTCTTCGATCCTCAATTGCTCTTCTGGCACGTGTACAAGTGCACAGGGGGGGGGGCGGCTGTCATAATATCTCTGCCTTGTCTTCCTCCCCTTCCCTCTTGGGGGGATCTTGGATGCTGTTTCTCAAGCTGCGATTAGGGCATGCTATCGAGCCATTATCCTCCCCCACCCCCAAGGCTGCTGTTATCCTGCCCATAATTACCCCACCCCAGTCCTGCAAAGGGGTGAACGCTGTTCCGGCATTCCTGTTCTCTGCCTCCCCCCTCCTCCCTCTCATTCCAGATCGCCTCTGTGCTTCTATCCCCGGCTCATGGCCGTGGCGCACCATTGGTCCATCATCCCATCCCATGGAAGTTGTAGCCGCCTCACCTTTAGACCTATCGCCCTAATTGTGTAAGGAACTGTCCCATTGTTTCGATCCCTGGTTTCTGTCCCCTTTAACCGGGTCATCGTCCTCTCTAAAGATTGTAGCTGCCTCATTGATCATTCTGCCTCCCTGATACTGCAAGGGATGGACTAGCTGTCTCCTCCATGGATCGCAGCGCTATCTCTCCCACCTTCTGAGGGTCTGATAGGCAGGTAGGAGGTCTGTTGATGGAATTCTCATCGGAGAGCCAGGCTTCTTTGAGTAAGTGGCCACCCTTGGTGGTCTCATGAGATATAACTCCGCATTGGCAAGATCGAATGTATGGCCAAAGCTGGCCATACAGGCCCACACTTGTGAGCGTTGCTCCTGCCTTTTGATTGCCAATTCATGTTCATGGATCCTAGTTCTCAGCCTTTTAGTTGTTTCCCAACATAATTGCTCACACAGTTCTTGCAATTAATTCTGTAAACCACAGACGATCTTTGATCGTTGGGGAGCAGCTCTTTGGGGTGCATGATCTTGGCTCTTAAGGTCTGCTCAGGCCTATGGGCAACGTTCACATTGTAGGGGGCCAACAGCTGTGTCGTAGCCTCAGAAACACCATAGATGTAAGGGAGGGTTGTCCGTGTGGCCGGCGTTGTTATCACATTGGAGTGCAAGCCCCTGTGAGTCTGATATGGTCTACTATACCGTCTCATAAATTCCATAGGATAGCCGTTGTGCATAAAGATGGGGTAGAGGCATTTTTTCTCCTCGATTTTGGCTCTGACTGTGCTGCAATGGGAATTGACCTGTTTAATTAACATCCTGACACAGTTGATTTTATGTGCTACAGGATGATTACTTCTGTAGTTCAGCGTTCTGTCAGTATGGGTGGATTTGCGATATACGGACGTGCATAGTGTGCCATTTGGATGCCGGCTAACCAGTACATCCAGAAAGGCAAGCATGCCTTGGGTCTCTTCTTCTGCCATGAAACAGATATCTGGATATACTGAGTTCAATTCCTCCAAGAATTTGATGCTGTCCTGTCTCTTAATAATCACAAAGGTGTCATCCACGTAGCGTGGATCATCAGTGAGAGGCTGGCGATGGGTTTTGTGATGGGGAGATTACATCAGGTCAGTGTCATTGGAAGGTGAACTCCTGGGGGGAGGAGAGGGGCTCGAGGGTTGGTGCTGTCTCTGGATGGCTGTGTATTCTAATTGATTTGTATTCTGAAGGGTTCGCAGGCTGGTTGAAGCAAAGTTGAGTTTTTAAGAAATCTATTTTCCTTACCACTATTCTACCTCCCCCTCTTCTCCCCAAGCAGAATCAAACCTGGAGCCTGATTTGGAAATGACACTTCATTGTACAGGCAATATTAAAACGAAACAAAACAAACCCCATCATTCCCAATAGCTCGAGGCCATGAAAATATTGATTCTGCAACAACAATGTTTTCCCAATAAAACTATGTTAGTTGGCTTGTCTCTGAACTGTAGACTGTTGCTGCAGGCTCAGCAGCAGATCACTAACAAGGCAGGAGAAAATCTACTGCCAAAATGTAGACTACATTATTGAGAATTTAAAAACAAACCCAAAAAGCAGGTTGCCTGCTGAATGGAAAGGCTGGGTTCCCATATAACTTTGAAAATACCCACTTTGACTCCCATAGGAATGTGGTATTTTTGATTGCAGTAATTCTTGGTGAGAAATTACTTGGTTGAGTTTGGTGGCTATAGAAACTGAATGAATGAACGAATGACCCCAACCTGATGGACTTAAATCAGATCTAAAACAAGATCTGTTAACTATAGCAATTTTAAGCATAAAATAGACTATGTTTAAGAATTCAGAGTATTTGAACAAATTAAAATAATAAATTATAATAAATTACTGGTATTAATAAGAATAACAGTGTAGCTTTATTTTTTTGCTTGCTGACTTTTCTTTACCTGTATAGATACCATCTTCAATGCATAATATAATAATATCATTTGACAACTAGAATAAATAAAGGATGGGGAGAGAAGCAGAGTTAATGCAGAGAAAACAAAAAGACAATCTACGTTGATCTGATTTCTTTCTTTTTTTTGCAAACAAACTTTATTTTTAATAAAGCTACATAATATGATTTTCCTTTATACAGTACATATTCAGCAGACTGTGTCATTTTTATATACTTTGGATTTCTGATTTCTTAAACTGTTCTGAAATTTTGTATTGAGGGTAAGACTGGCTGGGTAAATATTTAAGGAGGGGAAAAATTGGTGTTGATGTATAGACTTAAATCATGGTGATCAGTGTTTTTGGCTCTCCCCTGTTTTCCTAAGATCTCTTCTTAGGATACTTTTTGTGGCCTTTTCCACAACAAAGAATTCATGTTGATTCAGTTCTTGGGAGATTATGGGTTTGTCTTCATGCATTTCTAAATATACTATAATAATACCATTTTAGCTACCCAGCATAAGTGTATAGGAAACCAAGGAGAATAATATAAAAATGAATATTTACTAAGGATTTTTCAGTCTCATCACCATGGATTGTTAAAAGGAACTGAATGTATAAGGCTGTTCTTGAAACATTCATAGAAACCTCTTTGAGTTATCTCTAGTCTAGTCTTCCTGGAAAGTGTTTTGTAAATGATTTATTGAGCTTCTTCAATCAAACAGACTACTATGTTTCCCTGAAAATCAGACCCACTCAGAAAATAAGCCCTAGCCTGATTTTTGAGCATGCTCCTAATATAAAAGCCCTACCCCCAAAATAAGCCTGGGCAGTGGGCCTGGCCAGCACAGGAAGTGGTGAGCACGTGGGGGCTGATGGTGTCCAACTGCAGCCATAGCCCCCTGGCCTTTTGGTGCAGTGCAGGTAAGTCTGAGCATGGAGGCAGAGGTGGGGGGGAGACAGGTGATCCAGATGTGCTGTGCGCCCATCATGGGAGACTCATGGGAGGCTCACATGAGCCAGGCAGTCACGCAGGACATCTGAATTATGAGACTCCTGCAAGCCTCCTGCGAGCCAGGTGGCCATGCAGCACATCCAGATTGCCTGCCTTCCCCCACCTCTGCCTCCACGCTTGGACTTACCTGCGTTGTGCCCAGGGACTGGAAGCCTGTGGCTGCCACTGGACACTGTCAGCCCCCACACTCTTGCCATCTCTTGTGTGTGCACCAAGAGTGGAGTGCCCGACTAGGCTGATCCCCCTGATACCATGTGTATATATATGGTATGTTAGATCAGAAAATGCATCCAAAACTTTACTACTTACTGACTGTTTGATTCTGAGGATCACTGTACATAAAATCGGTATTTGAGGACATTTTCCTACATTTCTTAAATGCTGCCCTTTCAGGAACTTTAGCAAATTAATTCTCCCAAGTTTGGATCTTTAGGGTGCTCACCCAGCATCATATGGAAATCCAGAGGTAGTCAGAAATTTAGAATCTTCTGAAGGAAAAGCATCATAATTCATGACTGCAACACAGTACCTTGGTTCATTTTCACCTAGCAGCATTTTCTTGCACATTCTGTTTGTAAACTGTATGAAAGTGATCCATTGAAGAAAGTTATTTTGCTATAAAAATGATTTAGTAATTTAGAATGGCTTCTCATTGCCTATCCCTTCACACTTGTTAGTATGACTGTTTTGCTAGGTTACAGGTGCTTAAGTTTTCCATCAGCCCCCTGGCATTTCCTTTCCACTCTTCTCAGCCAGTGATGCTGATTATCTGAGAGTAAAATCAGAGGCATTATTGTATTTCACATTTTAATTTGAGAGGGAAAAATGGATCCTTTAAAAATTGCTCTCAAATATGATTATATAGAACGGCTGCTAAACTGGAAGCTTCATCCCACATATATGACTGTTCCAAACAATTTATGCTAATTATTTTTTTAGAGAGATGCAGAACACTCTTTCCATAATGAGCATGGTGACATATAAATTATAGAGCAAAATGTGTATAGAGTTCTTTAAAATAAACAATTCAGAGTCATATTCATACTGAGAATTTATAAATGCAATCTAACTGACAAAACACTGGAGCTAATAATATATTCAGAATCAGAATTCTGTTGTTGAAGATCAGAGAGAAACCAAGATAGCCAAACCAAGATGAATTGGTTTGAAAACTCAAGAGATAATGGTTTTCCTATACTATATATTCGCTATATAGCAAAATAAACGGACTCAGGTAATCAACTCATTTTCTTCTCCCCACCCACTTTTCCCCTCATATACATATTTGGAAACTGATGTTGAAATGTGTCACTTGAAGTAGAGATGTCAGTCAATCTACATCCAATCCATTTCAATTTGGCATATGCTCATTCATATTCAATTTGCTAAATTAGTGTGCAATTTTCAAGAAAATACAAGAAAATATGCATTTGTATGTATCTTTCTCTAACACAAAGATGTTATACATACACAGGTAGTCCTAGTCTTAAGACTGTAATTGAGCATGAGCTGTAAGTCAAGGTATCATAAGACTGGAGCTATTTTTCAACATTTTTTTGTGATAGCTGTTAAGTGAATGCAGTCACTTCAAATCCATTCTTCCTAATGAGTGGGTTTTTTTGGGGAGGAGGGGCTGGAAACTATAAATAAACACTGGAAACTGGCAAAAAGCATTAAAAAAATCATGGTCATGTGACCATGGGATATTATAAATGGCCATAAATGTGAACTGGCTGCCAAGCATCCAAAAGGCAATCAAGTGAAGGTGGAGTGTGTGGCTTTTCTAACTTCGAAAGCAGATCAGAAGTAGCTCTGGGGAGATCTGTTGTAAATCTGAATAGTGGTTATGGTCAAGGACTATAAGTCTGTCTGCCTGCCTACCTCTCTCTCTCTCTTATCATTTATCCAGCAATTTGTTTTGTCTTCACAAAACAAATAAATATATAAATCCTATTGTTTTTACTCTTATTTTGTAGAACAATGATTAGATGTTGCTGCAACTGCTAATGTGGAAGTGATCTATATCACAACATTTGGAAAGGTTCAAATTTTAAATAATACTGGTGTTCGGATCATTTAATTTTTAATTTTTAATTATTTTTAATTTTTAATTATTTTTAATTTTTTTAAATTTTTAATTTTTTTAAATTTTTAATTTTTAATTTATTTTACTGTCCATTTTGCTATCCAGCGTAACTCTGAGTGGCTTACAATGCAATAAAAAAGAAGTATAAAAACAATTATAAATATAGGAACATTTAAAATTGCAAGAATTAAATAGACTAAAAACTAAGAGCCTATGTGGAGTGGAGATGGTGTCTTCTTCTGTCACTTCATCTCCAGCAGAACTCCATGCCAACTACCAAAGGTAGGTCTTAAGGCCACTTCGGAAAGCCAGAAGGGTGGGGGCAATTATAAGCCTCCTATTCTGACAGTTCCTGGTTTTACCTACCGCTACTAAAGGATCTGAGGCATCTTTGCTCAGGGTCTCTGTGGGAGCAGTCAGGGTCTATCTCAGAAATAGAGATAAATGAATTGAAGTATAATCATTATTGAAAATTATCAGATGGACCAACATATCATATTCAATTCAATAAAACAAGTAGTTATACCATAATCATAAGAATGGTGTTGGTTGCCATTTATAAAGCCCTTTATGGCATGGGGCCAAATTATTTAACGAACTGCCTTTCTCCAATTATATCTACCCAGCCCCTATTAGTTTGTATGACCCAGAAAAGGTGCCTTTTGTATTATAGCACCTGCCTTTTGAAATGTTTGATCTATAACCATTATGGAGCCTTCCCTCATGCACTTACTTTTTGAAGATGTCTGGAGCTCCGGACTTCATGTTTGGGAAGGAGGACAGACCACTCCATTCCACAATGTTCCTGGGCCATGTGGCTGCTCCAAAATGGTGGCTGCTTCTGAGACACTGTCTTGTGGTCCAGAGACAGAGTGGTCCATTCTGCTGCCTTAATGCAGTCTATGCAAATGGGCTAAAATGGAAGAGAGATCCATCATTTTGTAGTGAATAAGGTGTAATATTTAAGATGAGAATCACCTGGAATCAAGTTTACTCTCAGTTGTAGAACCTCATTTTTCTCTCAGCTCAACCTACTTCACAGGACTATTCTTTGAGGGAAAAAGTTCAGGAGGAAATTACATATACTATACCTTGAACTTCTGGAGAAGAGTGGGGTAGAAATCCTAATAAAGAGCATCAAAGATGACACATTTTGTTGCTTTATTCAGAGAGTAATTCCTATTTTTTTCAGCCTGAATTATTTTATAATATGAATCTGTGTTCAATCATTCATAAGATTCATATGCCAATGGCTAGTACTTCTGCTAGCATGGCAGTGAGACAAACCCTGGATCTGCCAAAGAATGATCTGAAATATGTCTATTCCTGTTTAATAGTTAAACACTCTTTTCTTTTATCCTTTGGATCTGCCCAGATGAAGCTAAACCCAATTAGGCTTCAATCTGTGAACTGGTAGTAAAGATGGAGTACTTGGAATAAAGTTGATTTGTTCCTATTACTGATTGGACAGTTATGTCTGGAGCTTTGGCTTCTACCTAATCTTCTATAGTGCTATTGCTGTAATACAGGGGTGTCCAAACTTTTTTCAAAGAGGGCCAGATTGGATGAAGTGAACGTGCTGGAGGGCCGAACATTTTTCCGAACATTCTTTGAACCATTACAATTAAATGCAAATGAATTATTTTATGCCTCTTTCCTCTCTCTCTCTCTCTCTCTCTCTCTCTCTCTCTCTCTCTCTCTCTCTCTCTCTCTCTCTCTCT
>NW_015387816.1:188213-210534 GCF_001527695.2 Protobothrops mucrosquamatus | reverse complement strand
CTCTCTCTCTCTCTCTCTCTCTCTCTCTCTCTCTCTCTCTCTCTCTCTCTCTCTCTCTCTCTCTCTCTCTCTCATGGGACTTGCCGGAGGGCCGTGGGAGGGCCACATTTATATAGAGCAGGGAGGGCTGCTCGAGGGCCGGATTAAACCGGGCCGCGGGCCGCAAATGGCCCGCGGGCCGGACTTTGGACATGTCTGCTGTAATATAACTGTGACATAACTTCTCATTTGCCATTCCAAGCTACAGTCAGCAGCAATGAGTGTAAATGCTCCTTATTATTGTCTGTGTAGAAAAGCCAAGATGTTCTGTGTGGAATAGGAATTATATATACATATACTATATTTTTCATACTTGCTACCAGACTAACCTTATGACTGTTTCACCAGCTGCCCATTTCTAGTAGACTTTATATTCACAGTGTGGACTGAGTAGGAATTACATGAATTGATCTATGGAGCATACAGATGGAAACTAGTAATGGGCGGATTGATCCTATTACAACTCAGAATCTGGCAGCTCATTTACAAATCCAACATTATAAACCTGGATTCCAGTTTTCCTGTGCTATGAATTTCTGAGTAAGGTAGATCTGAATGTCTGAACTTTCCAAGTTACTCAAAATGTGAAGATATTGTGGAGAATGAAAACTATCTGGGAGTTTGGGTCTTGGGAAGAACGGATACTGCACAGAGGGATATATTCAGATGAAAGCTATTCTTACATTACAAATTTATTAGAAGTGATGAAGGGATCTCTTTTCTCTTTCTCTCCTTCTCTCATTAATTTTCCAATACAAAGATAAGCCAGTACTCAGATGAGCCTCTGCCTCATGGCTTTATTGAGTTTTGAGTTTTAAGCCATTAACAGTCCTGGATTTCCATTATGGCATTTGCCAGTTACATAGCTGTACAAAGATTTGTATTTACAATATATTTATACTACATTAGATAGTTCAGGGAAAATATTTTACTTACATGTAGCTTTAAACATATAAACTATTTAGGAGTCCACATTCCTAAATAAACCTCCAGTCAGGACATTTATCTATTGGAAAAATCTTGTTCAAGTAGAGAGGTGTGATTTTCATTCCAGTTATATAATTGGCATAGAATGTATAACCATGCAGCTGTATAGTTTGCCTCTTTTTTGTGAACATAAAATGCATTTCCATTCTCCTCTTGCTATTTTCCAAATCACTGGTTTATTGTTCCAAAGAATATCAGCATCTATAAAAGAAAGTGAATTTTCCAGGATAAAATTAAGGGAAATAATTTTTATGCAAAATAGTGGCATTATAGCTCTAGATCCCATTATAAGAATATTATAAACTATTCCTTGAACATCACAGCTCCAACAATTAGCTGGATCTATCCATATCTGGCACTTAGTTTAACACAGTGGTAATGTTAATTTAGCCTGATCAGAAGTATCAAAGAGGTATCTTGATATAGTATAGACTTAAATCTGGAAAACCAAAATTTTCCCTGGCAAGTGTACATTTCAGGCAAAAATCCAGAGGGGGAATAGCTGTCCAAAATAAATATCCAAAACACTGCATTAAGTTTTTGAACCGGGTGGGTGGGTGAAAGAAATGGAAGAATGTAACCAGTAACATGAAAACAAATAATGAGAAAAACCCCACAACTAAAATATTGATTTTTAAGTATTTTTACCCTATATATTGTAGTCAGTTACAATGAGTTTTATCTGTCAAGTCTGTTTCTATTTGTTTCTGTTCCAAAATACAATATATTTCAATTCAGCTAAATCATCTGAAATAAATTTCTAGATATACTTAGGCTGAGATATGTTATTACCTCCAAACGTCAATGAAATGAATGGTTGGAACAAAGACAGCAAGTACCACTTTTATGTTAGAGAGGTCTTAGATGTTGTTTCATCATACATAAGTTGCCCTACTTTTAGTGTATGGCAGTTTCACTAGAAAAAAAGTAGAAACAGTTGAAACTGTAAATGTATTGCAAAACACATCCAAAGACCTGTCCAAACAGTTGTTTATTGAATACAGTTAGTCCACAGACTTTTAGCCTATGTAAGGATCAATATGAATAGATAGATAGATAGATAGATAGATAGATAGATAGATAGATAGATAGATAGATAGATAGATAGATAGATAGATAGATAGAAAGATAGATAATAAATATATAATATACATGATATGTGTAGTAAATCTCAACGGAAGAGAATATACAGACAGCACACAAACCAACAAAATCACTCCAAAACATCTCAAAACCACAAGAACCAATAGTCAAATAAGAATAAATAGCCCCATAAGAATAGAAGTAACATAGAATGTACTCTATCATCTATCTATCTATCTATCTATCTATCTATCTATCTATCTATCTATCTATCTATCTATCTATCTATCTATCTATCTATCTATCTATCTATCATCCAGTTTACGCACCACCCATCTCACTTTCAGGGTGACTCAAAGAATGTTAAGGACAATAAAGTGATTCCACCCAGGTAGAACACTGGTAGACCATATCCATGAATACCAGTCAATGGCAGTCAGAAGACATGATGAAAACTTCTTAATTGTACAACACATGGATACTCAACCAGTTTCAACTGGGAAGAAGTTAACTTCTCAGTTCAAGCCAAATCCAAAAACTCTAGCGAATTCCTGTAAGTCTGGCATCCAGACATACCATATCAGTCATCAAGGGACATAAGCCCCATTTCATACCATTAAAAAGTCTAGGAATGAAACAAACTGCCTAGAACATATTAGTTCCAACAGCCAAAATCATAAACAGAAAATAAAAATAAAAAAAGTAAAAATAAAAAAAAAATTGCAGAAGAAACAATAATTCAATCAAGGAACCATCAAGGAAGAAATCACATTCTCTAGTAATACTGGCAAGGTAGGCTACTATGTCTAAATAAGTAGAAAACCCCACTATCTTTCCTATCGATAATGCCCCTAATCTGGTAAGAAAATATTTGCAAGGGAACCATAAGTTGAAAGGAGCACTGAGAATCTGTCATAAAGACCATTGGGCTGTGACTTAGATAAAAGTGAAATAGCAATTTTCTTTTTAAAAGTACTATAATATTTTTTATCAAAAATTTGATTATGATAGTACATAGAAATACAAACTAAACTCAGAAAAAAACAGACAGAACTAAACAATAAAAAGTGCAATGAAAGACAAAAATAAGAAAAGGAAAATATTTAAAGAAGTGATTTTTGATCTTCATCACAAGTATAAACAAACTTAGTAACTCTTCTCAGCCTATAAGATTGCAAACATCTCTTCTTCTTATAACCCATCCCTTATCTATATGCAAATCCAGATCATCAATTTCACTGTCCTATTATCAGCAAAAAATCTGTAAAGGGTTCCCAGAGTTTTATCAAAACATGTCATATTTTAACCTTGATCAAACAAATCAACTTTACATAGTCCTGACAACCTTGATCTTTAATTCATTCAGATGACATTGTAGGATTTGATCTTTCTCCATTTTTTCTTTTTCTCATCACAAAAGTTTATTTGATGCTTTAGCAAGCCTTTTTTTAAAAAAAAATACCATAAAAAGTCATTCTCCAGGTCACTATCTTGAATTTTCACTTTAATTTTCAAGGTTTTAGCCAACTTCTTTCATATATCCAGTAGTAAGTCCTTATCCAGGTAATTTTCTTGGCTTGTCATTTGTGTTTCCACTTTAGTTATCTTCTCTGTCTTGTTTGTACTCTGTGCATGGTTTATACTTTGTTAGAGAAAATACAGTATGTGATAAGATGCACCAGGCTATTCAATGTCCTTGAAGTAGTCTCCAAGGAAATAGGCAATATATCACAGATCAAGTAATGCAAACCTGTCTAACTTTACTGCTATATAACTAAGTTTTACAATTTATTATACACATTAAAGAAGCAAGAATGGTACTTTAATATGTGATATCTTTATAGTTGGCTGTTCATACGTCAGTAAATGCATGCATAAAGCATAGTGTATATATTGTGCATTACCATTCTGCTAAATTTAGCCTAATGGTTAAGGAACCAGGCTAAAAAGTCAGAGACTGTGAGTTCTAGTCCCACCTTAGCTATGAAAGCCAGCTGGGTGACTTGGGCCAATCTCTCTCTCAGCCCAACTCATCTCATAAGGTTGCTATTTTGGGGAAAATAGGAGGAGGAAGGCTTGTTGGGTTCTTCTCCACATTTAGTTATTTGTAAAAATAAAGGTGGGATATAAGATAGATAGATAGATAGATAGATAGATAGATAGATAGATAGATAGATAGATAGATAGATAGATAGATAGATAGATAGATAGATAGATAGATAGATGCAATAACTAATAAAATAAAATAAATGTATTTGATTACACTGAGTATGGTATGTCAAAATATCTCAAAATAACCCAAGTGGTAAGTTACAGGATTAAGCAATGATGACTTCCAAATAAATAAAGTAGAATCTCCTAATCCAAAAATAATTTCTTTTATTCCTCCTGTCAAAAATTCTTATATTCACCAGTTCACCAGCATAAGGGGTTGACATTCCAGAGAAAGAGAAAGTGAAGGAATTTAATGTCAGCATATTCCTCCTAACAATCTGGGTCCTTATCTTACGACTTCAGAAGGATGGAAAGCTGAGTCAACCTTCAGCTGGTCAGAATTGAATTCCTGGCTGTGGGCAGAGTCAGCCTGCAATACTTCATTCTAATCACTGTATCATCACGGCATATGTATATTTCCAACATATATATTGGAAATATATGTTGTTCTTTTTCATCTGATTATCATCAACATTCCACACTTTGCTTACAGTAATGGGACACAAAACTAAAGAGCGGTGCAACAAATATTACCATTAATCTTGGGCATGGAGAATACTTTATCCTTCTTGGGAAAGGTCATCACTTTCAATCATCAGAATAGATGATCATCAGCTCCAAAAATTGGATTTTTTTTTTAGTGGCCAAAAGCTACACTTAACCTTTTGAGGTTGACCCACGGTGGGAAAAGCAAAGGGTGGATGTGAGGCTATTGGTAGCCTATCCCTTATCTAAATTCTTTTATACTCATATCTGCTATTTAATGGAGTCTTTTGGAGTGGGCAGTTATAATTAGTTTATCCCTTGAGAAGGACTCAATAGGTGGATAAAAATGCCAAATCCAGACGAAGTATCTGGCGGACTGTGCAATGAACCATAGTAATAATAATAGTAATAGTAAAAACAACAACCACCTGTCTGTATCATATGTTCATTGTAGATAGCGCTAAAAGGCAAGCCACAAGAAAATGGAAATATAGCCATTTTCCTAATTTCATACAGATTAAATAGAAAGTGAAAATTATGAAGGAGTCCTTCTGTTATTAATCAATTATCTCCATTATCCACAAATAACATACATACATACATACATATGTATATATAAATTTGAGTTAATATTAATTCTCTGTGTATAGCACTATGGAGTAAGTAGTAAACCACTGAGCTCTTTGCAGGAGACTATGATATCAGAGATTATGATAAACATCATGACTATTATACAATACAAATATGATAAATTTTGAAATTTATAGAAATCAGTGTTTCATTACAACTTCACATTATTATTGGCACTTAATTTATTTATATTTTAATGATGCTTATCTCCCAAGGAGCTAAAGATTTTGCACATGGTGTAATTCCACCTACCTATTTTTGCCTTCATTCTAGCCTCTGTGTGAAAAGTGCATCTTGTGTTAGATGCAGAGATGCAAACGAAAACATTCAATGCTTGAGTGAATATTTTGAACCATTTTCACCAACAATGTGCAGCAATGTGCTGATTTGCCTACTTTCTCATGCCAATCATGTAAATTATGCAGGTGTAGAACAGAGAATGTAACCTATAATAAGACTCAGTTTTCATTATGAAAA
The DNA here is from genome assembly GCF_001527695.2 of Protobothrops mucrosquamatus. Classification (NCBI taxonomy): domain Eukaryota; kingdom Metazoa; phylum Chordata; class Lepidosauria; order Squamata; family Viperidae; genus Protobothrops; species Protobothrops mucrosquamatus. The sequence goes on along the minus strand of NW_015387816.1, from coordinate 204,618 downwards.
TGCGAACATACGTTTGAATTAAAGTCAACTCTCTGTGTATGTGTGTGTATGTGTGTGTGTGTTTTTATGTGTATCAGTTTCAGAATTATATAGCATAAGGTTATAAAGCAGTATGTCTGCCAGATCATTGCATTACAATACTAAAAAAACCCCAGTTAGTATTGGTCAATTGTAAATATTATTGTGAAGATACAAGATTACAAAATGCTATCTAAGAGATTGCAAACGGCACTGCATAGTAAAATTCTAGACTTTGACTTTTATTGGGCTAGGCAAGAAAAAAATACAACCTTATTCAACATTTCTTGAATATTTAGTTTGGCATGGGCAAGGTATTCTTCTACTGGGTTCATTTTATAAAAAAAAAATGTGGAAGTCCTATGCATTTAATTTCTTATTTAGAAAAGCAACCAGGAGCAGAAGGTTGACTTTTTTTTATCTAATAGTGCAAACCTATCCATATTTAGTAGTAAATTCAATGAAGTTGATTCTTTGGCAAGTTTGCTTAAGAATGCAGCTTCAATTATCATTATGCAGCTCACTAAGAAAGCACATTTCTTATTCAGCAATAAACACTTTCAGTACTTTCATCTAAATCAAGAATATAAGTGATTTAGATTAATTTTATTTGTTTATGCTTTATCCTTCCTTTTCATATGAAGCTAATAGTTACAATACCTAACAATTATGAAATGATGTAATATAATTAACATAATAACTATCAAAAGTCTGAAAAACAGGCAGAGAAAGAGAGAGATATACAGAGAGAGAGACAGAACTTCATTTAGGCAACTAAACAAATATACTGTATTGAGTTCTATTTCTCTAGGTTGTGCCAACCAGATAAAGAGGATATTTTCTGTTAAGAATTTAATATTCCCTATTTAAACATGGTAAGTTCTAATACTGGATAAGAAAGGAGAAAGTTTTATGTTGTGCAAACAACCCAATAAAAATTAATCACTGCTACTGAAAATATGGACACAATTCAACAATACCTGACTGAAACTGTTGGGGAACAATCATTGCCCAATGTGTTGAATAGAATAGGCAGACCTAAGTTTAAATTTAGTTAAATGTTCAGAGTCTCCTTCCTCCCCGATAATCTCAAATGGATACTGTCTTATTGGTCATATTGAAGAGAGCAGAGAAGACTTTTTCTAACTTCTTTTGTGTATCTCCTAAATTAGTTTCTCACAAGAAATAGTAGTACCTAGATCACCTTGGCTAATCTTGAAAAAAAATAAGTAGACTCAGACCTGATTAATACTTGTCAAAATAATATCCCAGAAGAAGACAAAATGCAACAATCAAAAATTAAGCACAATGCAATAATCTACTTTTTTTAACCAAATAATTTTAAATATGAATCTATGGCTTTTTATCCATTTGCTGCCTCAAGGATTTTGATTTGGAATGATGACATAACCTTGATTTTAATAGTTAGAAAAACACATCACCAACAGTTCTCTATGATATAGACATCAGCTGCTTAATAAATTTAATCATCAGAAGATTCCTTCCTTCCCCTTCTCAGATGCCCAGCAGTAGGGAAGGTGCTTTAGAACAGGGGTGTCAAACTGCTGGCCCGCGGGCCGGTTTCATCATACCGGAGCCGCGCCCACCCCATTGCCGGCAATGGCAAAAAAGCTTCGATACGTCGCGCGACGTCACGTGACGTCGTGAGTTTGACATTCCTGCTTTAGAATCACATGGGCTAACATTAGCTTGATCTCCTGATATGTATAAATAGTCTCTTGTCTTTAGAGTCATTCAGGTACCATGAGTACTCCACTATAAGAGCACTGTGTTGAGACTATCCCATTGACTATACCAAGTGATGTCTTCCTCTTGCAGTAACTATATGTCCACAAATAATACAAAAAAATCAGCATGTGGGAAAACTAATATGTGTCTCAGCTTATAAGTAAAGTTCTTTAGAAGTTCATTACAAATATGTATGAATATTTAGAAGAAACTGATGCAATTTAAATGCTACAGTTTTCATAACGTTTGAATGGGGCTTTTGCCTTTTACAGAAAGATGAAGATCTTTGAAGAGAATCCTCTACAGATGCTTATTTGATGGAGGAGCCTAACTTTTGCAAATGTATTTACATTTCTTGAACATGGTACAGAGAGGATCTTGGCATGCACATCCATCCATCCATCCATCCATCCATCCATCCATCCATCCATCCATCCATCTCTCTCTCTCTAGGCTTTATAGGTCATTGCAATCAGTTGACTGAGAGGCACTCCTTATAGTTTGATTGGCAAGATTTTGGAATTGGTTTGCCCTTCGCCTTCTTCCTGAGGGGGGAGGAGGAGGGAGAGAGAGTCAGAGAGGCTCTATCACCAAGCTTGCTTTGTGCCTAAGGAAGGACTTGAACTCCTGGCGTCCCAATTTAATTTGGATTAAAACAGATTAATAATCAAGAATAAAACTAAAATATATATGCATGTAAAAAACAACAACCAGGAATTAATATTCAAGACCCAAATAACATTGATTTGTTTCTGAAAGGAGCAGCACTTCCCCAAGGCTTGATGAAATAACCAAGTCTTCCCAGACTTTCTAACAACCAGGAAGGAAGGGGGCCATTCAGATATCTGCCAGGATACTATTTCAGAGGATGAAATAACTCATGACTAAAAATGTCACTAGAGGTGACAATCTTTAATCAAGAGGTATGTACAGTGTCTGATCTACTATATCTTATAGGGTCAGCAGATGTCATCAGGAGAACATGGTCCCATGGATATCCAGGTCCTGAACAGTGACAACTACTAGCTCTTTATATTATACCTAGCAGTCAAATGACATCTACAAAATTGCAGCTTTTGAAACAGAAACATTATACTGACCTCTCAAGGTGCACCATGACAAATTAAGTTGCATCCTGGACTACAGCCCCCAAATGCTCTTCAAGAGCAGTATCATGTACAACACGTTGCAGTAGATTGGCAGTAGAGACAAGCCCATCTGGCATAATCTGATAGTGCTTCTGCCTATAAATCTTTTCTTCAACATGGGAAACTTTTGAACTTCCCTGTAAAAGTTATGTGAGACCTTCTTATTATCTTTCCTAAGAAGAGGTAATCTGAAATGTTTTATTTCTGACTTTACCTGGTATCACGTTTTAGGCACCATTTTAATGTACTTGTTCGTCTGAAACCAATAAGTACTTTATAAGAAAACTAGTGCAGTGTATAGGTGGACAAATTCTTCTCTTCCGTGGTGTTAAGTTTGCACTTATTTAGATGGTTTAAAAAGCTCAATAGCCAAAAGTAAATGTCCCATCTGCAGTGATCCAATCAAATGTTCAACCACTTTTACTTCCTTATTTCCAATTTGTAAAGATACCTATCTATTTCTAAGGATTATATATTTCCTTGAGTCACTTCCCAATTTGTGAAGGCTTCTTAAAATAGTAAGCCAAATAATAACAGAATTCCTTTTAAACCCAAGAGAAAACTGGAAGAAGTAGGAGACATGGGGTGAACATGCTTGAATGACAAGATTAGTTACTAGGTCTATTAGACCTAGGACACAAAAATCTGGATGATCAGCAATAGATTCAGGAAAAATAACTTTATGCAATTATCCCTTGGAACTTTCCCTTATAATTTTGTAGCTACAATGTTTTAACTGTGTAGAAATAAACTAAACCACTTTCCTCAATCTCTTAATTTGTCCTCTGCCTGACAATCTAAACTGAAGAGAAGTGGTTTCTTCTAAAAGCAAAAAAAAACCCCACCCTTATTATTTTGAGTTCATATTCTTCCTTTGTTGTGTTGCATTGCCAGGTGGATATATTCAACCTTTCTCCAGCTTTAATTATCTGTTCTCCTAATGAATACAGCAGCTGATCCAGATTGATTGTAGTAGCTAGAAGCTTGTGTGAATAAAATATAAGGCCTGCTTGAGATCTGGCAGCTATCTTTGTTTGCCATCTCTTCCAATTACTTCCAGGTCATTAGGCCCATCTCAAGTAGATGCTTTACTGTCATCAGGAAATGTAGTGTAATGGTGCAATAAGTCAGTGGTTCTTACAAAAAGAGAAAAAGGGAGAGACAGAAAAAGAGACAGAAGTTCAAATAAGTTAGCAAAGACAGGTGGTATCAAGTTCAGTATGTTTAGTCCAACTATCTATTTAGAAGGCCGAGCTGAGTCAGAAAGGAGAAATGCAATTATCCACATTATGCCTTTTGGCAGTTCCTTATAGAAAACTGTGTCTTTCTCTGGGTTCATCACAATCATGAAAAGATGCACTTAGGTCAGAATTCACCACATCTACAGAGGGTTTATCAGAGGTGAGCACAGGGACTTGCATTCAACTTCTATCTTCAATTTCCCCATGCCCCATGAAGTTTTCAAATGCCTTTGTGCATTTGGCTCAGCTGGAATGCACTGGAAGCATATTGAAGTAAGGGCTTTACAATCTGTTCCTGTCTGAGAACCTTGCCTTCTTGGGATTCTGCACTGCGGATTAGGTTATAAATCCATTCACCCAAACACACTACCTTTTTCAGCTTTTAAATGGACAAAGATTTTAAAAACAACCATGTGTGTGAGGGCAATAAAGAAAGGGTTTTCATGTGTATCCAGGTATCCAGTCCTTTTTATACAAAATCCTTTTTATTCATCTTTGTATATGAAGACAAATGTCTGTATTGGATTACTGTTGGAGGGAGAAAAGTGAAAAATAATGGCGTTTAGAATGGAACTTAGAATATTAGAATAAGATATGATTGGCTGACTAAAACATTCCATTCTGCAACTTTTCTTCACTGGCTAGTCCCATTTTGTCAATGTTATTAGCTACTATTAGACTACTAGCTTTTTTCTTACTTTACAGTATGAATTGAACAGAGAAAAACTGTCACATTGCATTCAGTTTTAACAGGATAAAAAATACATGCTAAATTCCTGGAAATAATAAGCTTTGCTTTTATATCATATTACAATTAGAGTTAGGTGTTATAAACATTTGCAGAATCACAAATGTATTTGTGATGATGCTGTGAAACCTTTAGAATTATCTTATTAAAATCAAATAAAATGTCAAATTACATTGGAAATGCAGAAGGCAATGGATTCTATACTGGCTGAAAAATAGAGATTGGTTTGAATAAAGCTAATAAACCACTGCATTCATAAGCCATAAATATTATCAGTCGTGTGCTCAGTTCAGCTTTCCAAATCCATTCAATAAATGTGCACCAACAAAAGTCCATTTCACCACAATCTCTTCATGTGCAGTGAATTGAGTAGCTTTTTCTTCAAAAAGAAAACACAGTTGCTGATCTGTGAATCAATGCCCAGAACTTAAAATAGAAGAGATCTGAAAAGAATATGTTCCAAAAGAGACAAAGAATATAGATTCAGATAGCAAAAATTACAAAATCATGCCAAGGAAGGAATATAGTAAGTCCATATCCTATAATTTAAAATTAGCATAATTTGGCTGCTGGATTCATGCATTACACAATAATATCATGTGTTATATTTATTTCTTCCTGCAATTATGTATTTAAGTATGCATATGTATATGTATATGCCTAACCAATTGTAGTTTATTCAATAAATCATCATAGTGCAGGGTTAGGCAATCGGGAAACAAGAATAATATGCTGCCCTCCTGCTAATCTTCTGTAGCCTTCAAATGACCCTTTTGACCCTTAAGGACAGGATATCCTGCTTGATTTGAGGGGCAACTTTGATGCCTTAAGTGTTACTGATCTTTAAAAAGACTTTGCCTTTCAAAAAAACTTTCCAAACCCAACATCTCCCAAAAGACCAACACATTTTATTTTCTATCTTCCATTTCAATGGCATCATGGTTATATTTTCTGTGGGCCCAGGAAACCATGTTTGCAAAGCAAGGCTAGACCCCAACTGCAAGAAAGTTATCAAATTCTTAGCATAATACGTGCTGTTTTTTGTTTTTTTTTAAAAAAACACCTTGATTATTATTAGAATTTTATTGTGTCCTGATAAATTTTATACTAATTTGCCAACTCCTTTTGAGAAATTCAGTCCATTCCCATTTATATCATAAGCTTATTGCCAGAGAGCTCCTGGGAGGGAGATGGGTGGTTAAGAAGTATAAAAATCTGATTCACCTTGGTCCTCACAGGTATTACTTTGAATGACATCATTGTCTTAAAAAAAACTTGGCTATTCCTGCGGTCATTCTACAATTCATATTAAAATAATTTGTAAAATGTTTGTGTTTTTTTAATGCTTGCATTCTATAATTTCTTTATAATGAACCAGTGTTTTATGTACAAAACAAAACATGGATGTTGACTTGGGACAGCTTGACAGAAAGATTCTTGCAGGAGCCAGAGATCTTTTGCAAGAATTTTTAAAACAACAACTTAGACATTTATAAGGAAATTGTTGTTTGTGAATTCTCTATAGAATTTAAAATCTTTAAAGCTTGAAGAAGCAGTCTTTTTTTTTTAGAAACACCTTAATGAGAAGGCCTAGGGGAGTGACTTTTATGATATATCAGCATATGTAACCCCCTTCCCTCTCTTGCCTGGCCAGACAGCACTACCTAATCATCCTCTCTTTGAGAAATGAGGGGCTTCAAACCCTAATTAATGCTCTTTGGAATGGCAGCCGGTATAGGTCTCAGCAACTCCATTAGCTTTAGCTGAATTACAGGAGTTGGTTAGAGAATAAGCCAGACTAGGAAAGATAACAGTAGCATGCATATTAACTATATAAAGTAACATTTGAAGGTTTCTACATTAGTGCTGTTTATGCTGATAAAATAACTTAAAATGTCTTGATCTAAAAAGACATCTGCTACCTGTCCCCCATTTTGGGATGAAGGAGCACTTGAAACAACCAGATTATCGTGGCCACTGTCAAATACCGTAGTTTCAGTTGCTAATGCATTCTTCAATGAAATCATCCTACAATGATTCTTTCTGTACTCACCTGTTTGTGAGATATTCAGAAAGAATGCAGCCCTTCCGAATAAATTCTTCAACTGTAATTAGATTCAGACACTCCAGCTTTAGACAGTCAATGCTAGAATTGTGATTCCACAGGAGATTCAAAGAACAAGGTCATGGAACAGTTGAAAAGGTTCAGTTTAACCCACCTCTTCAATTGACCACTTATCCTGACAACTCTAATTGTTCAGCAGTTGGCACATTATACATTAAAATGTCTTTCAGGATAGTTCTAAATCAAAGGATAATCTAACTTCAATCATTAGGTTTGAATTAGGAAGCTAATTGCATCTCTTTCTTGAGCTTTTAGAAGAGTTGCTCTTTCAATTTAACAGATCCCCCAATATATTTCTTCAGCACAGCTTGTGCTGTGAAATTGGCAGAAAAAAAAATTTTGAAGTAAAAAGTTTGCCCTATAGGCACATTTTAAGTTTCATTTTAAAACAAAATGAGAAGCAACATTAACTTTACATGAGAAGTTAGCTTAGGATATTCAGTTCTGTTTGGTCCTAGCCAGGACCAGTTTCTTTTGGCCTAATAATATAGAATATAAAATAGAGGTAGAATGCCTTTCAGCTAGGGACATTCAAAAACTGGTTTATTTTGACAACTTAACATTCAGCCACCAATTTGTAGTTCCACCTTGCATGATACCAAATATTCAGTATATATTTGCATTTTTAATGTATGTTTTAAATTAGGGGTCTTCAAACTTGGCCCTTTTATGACTTGTGGACTTCAACTCCCAGAATTCCTCAGCCAGGCATGCCTGGCTGAGGAATTCTGGGAGTTGAAGTCCACAAGTCATAAAAAGGCCAAGTTTGAAGACCCCTGTTTTAAATAGCCATTTCTGATGTGGCTTTGGCATGAGTAAGGGTTATTTGAAGACAGTGCTCTCTGCCTTGTTGACCCTACGCTGCTTTCCCAATATCAAATCCTTTTGCCAAAGTTGTTGTTTCATCTGAGAAGAAAGCTGCTACTGGAGTGATATCAAGATGCCTCCAAATCCTTAATTTCCTTGCCTCCATGACTTAAGTGTCAGAAGAATACAAACTTAAGTTAACAGCATCTGGAAAGGCAGGGAGACCCATGAAAGTCAAGACTGTGACTACATGATTGATGCCCTGCTTTGTGATGTACATAAAAAAGTGGAACTTTGATTGCATGGGTATGTCTGTCACCTTGACCTTGGCACCTCATTTCTCTGCTTTAGCAATCTGTAGAAGCATCACACAAACCATTCTCCCATGATAATTAAATCAGAAGCATATGACTACAGTACTTCTAAGTGTATGCATGGAAATGTCAATTCTTTATTGTTTCATATTTATAGACAAAATCTTGTCAGACTGAAGACTCTAGTATCTGCCTCTAAAGCAGGGCTTTTCAACGATGGTACGTGTACTACCAGTGGTACTTTAGCACCTGGCAGATGGTATGTGACCCCTAGCCAAGCATAGCAGGGGAGGGAACAAGCTAAAGCAGCGCTGCACAGGCCTGGAGGAGATCAGCTGGAGGAGGAGGATGGAGAGAGGAGAAGCTATAAAAGGAGCAGGTTTTGGTGGGAGAGGGAGAGAAAAAAACACACAGAGAAAGAGAATAGAAGAGGCTTTTGTTAACGAAAGAGAGCAAGTGAGAGGCCTTTGCGAGTGAAGGGTGAGTGAGTGAAAGAGCGAGCGAGCGACAGGCTTTTGCAAGCAAAGTGTGAGTGAATGAGAGCGAGAGAGAAGCGTTTGTGAGTAAAGTGTAAGTAAATGAGAGAGTGAGTGAGAGGCTTTTGTGATCAAAAGGGGGGAGAGGGGATTTGCAAGTGAAGGATGAGAGAAAAAGAAAATGTGAGGGGGAGAAGGAAGAAAGAAAAGAAAAGGCATTGATTATTGACTTCCACTGTTGCAGTAGGAAGGAAGCATTAACACTGAACCTCAACATTTTACATTTCCATAATATTATAAACTAGCCATTTCTATAACAACAAATGAATCTAACCAGTAAAGCCCAAATCCCCCCCCCTTTTTTTAATCATAAAGTGCTAAGCACTGGTGGTACTCAAATATTGTCCTGTCCTAAAAGTGGTAAAATCTGTGAAAAGGTTGAAAAGCCCTGCTCTAAAATATACTCTGTGAACTATTAGGGAGGGGCTCTCTTCACCCTCTTTCTCTCATACATAATGGACTGAATTGACTCTTATTACTCTGGAATGCACTCCCTCCCCTCCCATTGAATCCACCTTCCATAATACTTTTCACCAGTGCTTTTTTTCTTAAAAAAAAAAAAAGGTGCCAGAACTCATACATGTCATACAACCAACCTTGCCTACCCTACAAGGTTCCATCCAAAAAAGGTTCCGGAACTCCGTTCTGAGCGTTCTATGAGAAAAAAAGCCCTGCTTTTCACATATAGGCATTTATTGTCATGTACAGTTCATTACTCAAAGTTTGTAACTTACCATGTTACCCAATTTGGAGTGAATTTTGGAAACAAAAGAATTGAAAACTTAAATCTGTAAAATACCAAACAACAGCATCTCTAAATACAAACAACATGCTAAGCTTCAGTTTCTTTTTTAATGATGGCACTCTTTGTCTTAATGAACCTGTTTCTTTAGTCAACACGATATGATAACAAAGGCAGTATTTAGGTATATATTTTGTGCTAAGCCACCGATTGGTTTGTTGGTCTGGATTTAGCAAACTGTCAAACTAACACAGTACTAGGACCCTCTAGGTTAATGTGCAGCTTTCCCATAGGGTGAACAAAAGAAGCTCAGTATATCATCATTAATGAAATTCCTTTAAACTTTGAATTGATTCAATCTATCCCAGCTGCCCATTGAATTTTTCCTATTTCAGGGGATTTAACTTGAGCCATTTGTTGCTCCTGTCAGGTTTTGTACTTAAAAACAATCCCAATCATGTGCTTGTTTCTTGGTTCAGTAGCTAGTTTATCCCGAGTCCTGATTTTCTCAGTCTTGGTTATTATCTTATTCTCTAGTTTCTGTTCTTGAATAGTTTTATACTGTTGCCAATATTTAATTCTGACACATATTTCTCACTCTTTGCTATTGTCTATTGACTACTTGCTTCCTTCTTCTGTCAAGTTCTTTCTCCTCCATGTAAGGTAGTTACCCCCATGTAAGGTAATTATGAACTATTCATATATTCTGTGAATTAATATATGCATTTAATAATTAATCCAAAAATGTAGTAGAGAGTATCTGACTGTTCATGCTAAAACCCATCAGTCCCAAGATTTTTTCCCCATTCAGATGTGTGATGCTCTGATCTTCAATAATTTAAAAGAGCAATATAATAAAAGTTGGTAAAAATTTAAACTGAGAAGTTTTATAAAAAGTAGCATTTCTAATCAAAGCTACATTACATAAAAGTGAAGGTTTCCTCCCAACTCATATCATATTAAGAAATTATTGAAATGTGAAGTTTTGGTTCATGGAATAGATTTTAATAATTCAGCCTTCATAATACAGTACTAGAGAGTTGTCAAATCATTTGTAGGTAGCTCAGTTTTGTTGTTTTGTTTTTTACTTTCTTCAGATGGAATTCATTGTATGAAAACAGTCACAAGATAAGGTTATTACTAAAAAGCCATTTCCTCTTAAAGAGAATTTATGTTCATAGGTTAATGGAAAGGGCAGATTAGGACAATTTATTCCTTCCTCCTGGAATCCTGACAAACATACACAAGAAATGCTTGAAACACATAGTCTTCTTTCAGTTGCCTTCTCAGCCTCTCATTAAGAAGTTCATAAACTTAGAATAGCAAAGGGCTACTCTACACCCCCTTGTCAATGTGCTGTCGTTCCATGTCCTAGCAGGGAGGAAGGTACTGGCTCCACAACATAGTTTTGTGTATGTGTCCATACACATTCACACAAATAATAGAACATAATGTGCCTGCTTCTTTCTCATTCGCCCTCCTACTTCTAGGCTGGGTTTTCTTGACATATTTACCAGTTTGTGGGTTCAAACATCAACTTAATTATGAATGAATGAACTATGAGGAGCAGGTACAAGATATTTCTTTGTGGCTAACGTTCATTCCCTTATTCTTTTCCCCCCCATTACTGTTTACCAGTTGTATAACCAATATTGTTCATGGCAAAACCAAAGAGTGTCTGTAAGTATCTCTCTATGTGACATGAGTGGAGGGAGGGGAAGGAAATAAATGAGACCAGAATTAGGTTAACTGTTTCCTTAAATGCTGCAATTCCTTTATTTAGCAGTATTAAACATTCAGTTTTTATGACGCACGGGAATAAAAGTGACCTAATTTTGTACTTACTGCAGCTATTGGATGGCATCCAGTTGAGTTCTTTATCAGAGGTAACAGGAAGAGGATCATTCACTCATATAAACTCAAAGCTATTTTAGAGCTAATATGGGGAAGAGATGCCAGACCGCAGGGAAAAGAGGAGGTCTCATTTTGCCTTACGCAGTGTCATTGAACTCTACCTCTGTCTGTTAAATAGGTATCTATTTAGCTCAGGCTCAGATTATATAAAATGTGGAGTTCTATCTTCTTTCCTTTCCTGAAAAAACAACAACAGCAAGTACCCTGTGTCTGTGGGGAAAAAAAGAGGTGGATAAGTGAGCTCTCAATAGAAGAAGATGCAGAAAGACTTTATGGCCTAGTTTCAGAAAGAAACCCATTTTCAATTTTTCTTTTTTCATAGGTGAACATAAAATTTGGCAGAGGATTTAGAGTCAGATACACAGGAGGAAGAACAAACAGTTTCCTCCTCTTCCTCTTTCAGTGTCCGGGGGGGGGGGGGGAAAGAGAGATTAAGAATTCAAATCAATTTTAAATTCAATTCTATTGTTATTTATATTTATGTATATGTATATGTATGTATGCATGCATGCATGCTTACATCATACTTAACTGAGTTAAGTTTAAATCAGTTTATCTAACTTTCAAAGGAGAAAAAGCATTTAAAAATAAGGTTATGGAGTAGTGGGTTACAGAATGAATTTCTAAATAGTCTTCCAATTGAGATTCTGGATGTAGAATATTAATTGAAACATGAAAAGAGAAATAAGTTCTTCAGATAAGTATAATTCACAGAGAAGACGTGTCATTTCAACTGTTTGAACAAACATAAGAACAATTTCAATTTTTTTTTGTCCAGGTGTTTGTTTCCATGTCATTAATGTGCAGTTCAAAAGCTATGAAAAAGCAATACTTTTTTTTCCTAATCTCTTATACATAATTTGAGAGATGAAAGGAAAAGTTTTCTTCAACCTGAGCTTGACTTTTGATGATATTAATGTAGTTTTCTTGATAATACTATTTCCTTCATCTAGATTGTTTTTACAGCTCTGAACTTTTCTGGGGATCACCCATCCAAGTACTAATCCAGTTTCATCCTGCTTAGCTTTTCAAATTCAGCCAAAGTTAACTTGGTACCACCACAGAGCTGAATTATATCACGTACAGTCTTCTATTCAAATGGGAAACATGACAGAACAAGGCCACACCATGTAAACTAATCGTTTTGAGCATTGCATTTCTAGGAATTAGCTGAACTCTTCAATTTCTTTCTAAACAGTGACTTGTTAAGTATCCAGGATACAAGCTCCCTTTTTTGTGCAACATTTTTCTACAGTCTATTTAAGCAATACATGACAGTGACAGTAGATGAAAGAAACTACTAAATGTTTGGTGCTAAATGAAGAAATGGCAAAAGGGGGAAAAATGGTGGTTGGCTGACTGATAGACAGAGATGGAAAATACTGTGAACACAGACTATGCTTCTTAGCATCGTCCAGTTACATTTCTGAGATATTGCTGAAGAGCAAGTTTATGTTCCTAGAAGAGAAAGTGATTAAATGTTAACAGTGATGAGATGAAAGGAAATTAGGAGTACATGAAATAATAATGATCCTGGTGTGGTCCTTTGAAGCTGACAGAGAAGAAATTAAATCATCTTTAAAAGAGATCATGTAAAGAGTTTTAAGAACGATGTGTTACCTAAGACAGTAGCAAGGTACCAATTAATAAAATTGTTCCAAATGTAGTGCTTTCACAAATAAAGAGATATATGAAAGGGAAATTGAATCTCTATACATAAGTGAAGCTGTCACCCATTTGTACAAATTAAAGATAATAGAATAATCTGGCTAATATGCCAAATGAAATTAATTGTAAAAACCACCTGCCTTTCTTAACTTCAATTGATAAAAGAAAGACAAAAAAGGAAATATTTTTCTTTTTAGTTGGTTAAACTGAGACATAAAATCAGAAGACATGTTGCTAAGTGTCAGTGATACCCAAATAGAACATATTTGCTTCATTTAAACCATATTGGCTATCCAAAATTAGCTTGGTTTGCTTTTGATTTGGGACTAACCTAGATTTCACGTCTACATTTCCCTTTTCAGAGTTAAGATAAGGTTTCTTTATACAACATTCTTGAATTTATATATGCATTTAAAAATCCCACAAGAGTTGAATGATAACTGTGATCCTTTTCAATCTACTTTCTGGGAGGACATAATGCCACAGGTTTTGATCTGGAGTTCAGTTTAAAGATTCAGAAAGCAACCAGCTTCATTTCAGTATCAAAGCTGAAGCAACGTTCAGAAGCCTGAAACTTCATGAATCATGCAATTGGAAATCAATGAATGATGATACATTTTCAAAATAAAGAGATAAAAATGAGTTGATTTAAATGTGCCTTGGGTGCAAATTAACAGTTGCATCAGCATTTTAATTTGTGCAAGGAACAATTTGATGCTATTTTTTTAAAAAAAAATCTTTAAATTACCATATTGTCTGGGTGGGCAATAGATGATTTTAGTAAGATATTTCCCTAAGAAGTTATAGACTATGGTAATGAAGACTTTCCTGCTAAGCAACTAGTCTTGAAGAAGAAATATAACAGAGTGGCTCACTTGCTATATTACGACTTTGTGGTTGTATGGCAATGGAAAAAATAGTATTATATAGGTCCCAATTAGTCAGAGGATTTGAATGGATAGAGAGGGTAGAATATGATCTTTAAACAATTTCAAATAATAACTGCAGCCCTATTGATGTTCCTGCAACCTGTTCCTATATAGTAGGGAGTGAGTCATCCTAAAAAGTAAGGCTGTTGGGCCACTATTTACAGATGCAATAAGGGCAAAGAAATGTTGATCTTTTGCTGCCCTTATTGCCACAAGATAATTTTTAACATGGGCTCTTCATCATATTTGGCTAGACTTCCTCTGGGTCTTTCTACAATAGTATTGCAGACATCTATTTTTGTGCTTCAACTTCCAGAGCTCTTCAATAAACCATGATTTGAAAATGTGCTAATCAGACCAATGTCTGTGGGAAAGGAAAATACAGGTAGCCCTTGACTTATGACCACAATTGAGCCCAATATTTTTGTAAAGCGATAAATTTGTTAAGTGAGTTTTGCCCCATTTTACAACCTTACTTGCCACAGTCATGAAGTCAATAACTGCAGTTGTTAAGTTAGTAACATGGTTGCTAAGTGAATCTGGCTTCCCCATTGACTTTGCAGGTCAAAAGGTTGCAAAAGATGATCACATGACCCTGGAACACAGCAATGATCATAAGTATGAACCAGTTGCCAAGCATTATGATTTTTGATCACATAATCATGGGGATGCTACAAAGGTTGTAAGTGTATAAAATGGTCATAAGTCACTTTTTTCAGTGTCATTATCACTTTGAATGGTCACTAAATGAACTGTTGTAAGTCAAGGACTACCTGTACAGAACCTTTTTCCAGTGTATGGAATGGAAGCAGAGCAACAGTTAAAAATGTGTACATCTGCTCAGTTTTCAGGCCCTTAATTTCTTCCTCTCGGTTGTATGACACCGATAACGGTGTGTACTGTATGACCTGCTAGTCACATTTTTCTCATAGGTGTATGCACAGAGATATACACAAAGATCACTACTGGTAGAGGGCTTATAGAAATACTTTGGAAGCCATCTTCTGGGATCATTGTCTGAACTGTTATGGCCATGAAACTCCTTTAACTATCGGTAGATTCCTAAACATGAAAATCTCAGACAGTTCATGCAGCTGAATATGCATTGTTATTTCGTCATAATAAACCCGGAGGAAAAAAACCCAGTTTGGGAGGTATGATTTACTGAGGAAATCTGGAAGTGCTATTCTACCCAATCAGAGCTCCACCTGTTCAAAAATGCCTTCCTTCTTGAGAATGTTTGCTTAAATATTCAGTGCTTTTAGCCCAGGAAATGGCTGGTTTTTCTCAGAGCATTCAAATTACATTTCACAGTAAATTAGATCACAGTCTTTAAAAATATTTGATTAACAATTTTATCAATTATCCCAGATGTAAATATATTCATTGATATATCTTGCTGTGTATTCAGTTTTGGCATTTGTTAAATATTTGGCACTGTATGGAATAGCATACCAATTTAAGAAGCACACAAGTCATAACTTAGAAAAGTGTCCTTTGTATATTGAAGTGATTCTAGCTACAATCCTTTGTGAATATAGGAGTGAGCAAGTTGTGTTGCATTCTATAAGGCTTCTGAGTAATCATACAGTATATAAAATTTCACTGCGGATGTTCTGTGCAAGCTGATTTACTTTTTAAGAGATTCTTTGCATCATTTTCAACTTAAATTGTTTGAGGAACTATAGATATATCTCTAAAAAGGCTACCGGTGTTATTTAATCTCTAGCAGTCCTATGTTTCTGATCTTTTATCTGGAAAGGAATAATTAGTGTACCAAACTGCTACACTACACATAATTGTAGTTAATAAAAGATGTTACAGAAATATGGGGTTCATTTAACAAAACATTTGCTTCAAGATAGGATTTTGTTTTACATTTATATATTTGTAAGAATCTGTTTTATTAAACTGCATATAACATATATGTGCCATATATTGAAAATTAAAACAATATTAAGAATTAATTAGAATTAGGAAAATTGTTTGCTAAAGTTTTATATTTGGCAAAAGAAAATATGTATTGTTATATTTGTCTTGGTGTTCTGGTGGATACTCATCTCCCAGTTATTTAGTATTATAAGTACATAAGTACTATGCTTGTTCAACAAACTGTGATTTAAAATACTTAGAATTATGTGTCAGCCTATATTAAATATTCCTAACTTCTTTTTTTGTGCTGATATCTTCAATAAGGTTATCAGATGGCACACAGTTATGTCCTCTCCTTTATGTAGCCCCTGGAGAATAATTTGGTTAAAAAAAGAATACATACAGTTGCAAGAAAAAGTATGTGAACCCCTTGGGATAACGCGGAGTTTTGCATGAATTGGTCATAAAATGTGCTCTGAACGTCATCTAAGTCACAACAATAGAAAAACACAGTCTGCTGAAAATAATAATACACAAACATTACATGTTGCCATGGTTTAATTGAACATAACATGTAAACATTCACAGTGCAGG
>NW_015387816.1:182349-186987 GCF_001527695.2 Protobothrops mucrosquamatus | reverse complement strand
GCTCTTGGAGACGTCATTAGGCTAGGGGCTCACATACTTTTTCCTCCCTGCTCTGTGAATGTTTACATGTTATGTTCAATTAAACCATGGCAACATGTAATGTTTGTGTATTATTATTTTCAGCAGACTGTGTTTTTCTATTGTTGTGACTTAGATGACGTTCAGAGCACATTTTATGACCAATTCATGCAAAACTCTGTGTTATCCCAAGAGGTTCACATACTTTTTCTTGCAACTGTATAGCATTTATTAAAAGCTAGATAGGTAAAAAGTAACCATCAACCTGTTCCTTTTTTAAAGTTACTTACACACTTTTCTTATTCATCATTATTAATGGAATTAAATGTAAAAATATGTCCCAAAGCAGCCTACAGTATTAAAAAGATAATATACCTACCAAGACATGACCATCCTTTTAGGTCTATAAATGTCAAGCTTTTAGTGGCTACTTACTGTTCTCATCATAATAGTTTGGGAACCATCTAGAGAATTTGCCCTCTTATGCTGGCTTCAGCATAAATATGAACCATCAAAATGAACAGTAGTACATTTTGCAGGCTTATAAAAGAAAGAGGGTTTAAACAGAAGACATTTGTCTATGTTACAGTTTTGAGTTCTACTGGATGTAAGTTCTTTATAGAGCAATCATTGAATTTGTCAAATTAGAAATCTGCTGTACTAGAGATGGAAATATTCTTCTTTAAGGAAGCCTAATGTAGTACAATCTGAACAAATGCATAAGCAGTTGCATCACAAAAATCAGCCAGAGATTTTTACATATGCTGCCTAAAGGTTTCTGTTAAAGAAAGTAGTAAGAGTAATTTCTTTTTTTTATAATAATTTTGTTAGAATAATAAAAGTTAATACAGACTAAAAAAACAAAGAAAAAAGTACAAAAAAGACTACAAAAAAATAGAAAAAGGCTATTTTTAAGCAACTGCCCACCCTCTTCATGACAAGTATAAACAATTTCACTATTTCACTTTTCTCCTAATTAACACATATAAAACTCTTCATTCTATAATTCATCTCTTAACTATAGGCAAATCCAACCAATAATGTTTTCTCCAATCCTGGTATCAGAAAAAAGTCCAGAATCCTAATTTAGTAGCATCAGTTAATATATATAAAACTGAACATCCCATATGGTATATTATCCATGTTTAAAAGGCATAAAGTCATCTCAATATCCTAATGTGACCAAAAGACTAATAATTTAACATTACAGTAAGGGAGAGAAAACTGTTTAAGCCCTCATTATTATTATTATTATTATTATTATTTAGATTTATATCCCGCCCTTCTCCTCGTAGGACTCAGGGCGGCTGACAATCAATTAAAATACATAAATAACAATACAGGTTTAAAATTAATTTAAAAGAAATATTAGAGATTGTCCAATTTAAAATATTGATTAAAACCCCTCTAAAAATTACCCTAGGCTAGTCCTGCGAGCTGGAATAACCAAGTCTTGAGGGCGCGGCGAAAGGAAGGGAGATCAGGGATAACCCTGATCTCTGGGGGCAGTTCATTCCAGAGGGTGGGAGCTCCCACAGAGAAGGCCCTCCCCCTTGGGGTCGCCAGCCGGCACTGTCTGGCCGACGGCACCCTGAGGAGACCCACTCTATGGGAGCGTACAGGTCNGAAGGTATCCGGGTCCGATGCCATGGAGCGCTTTAAAGATGATAGTCAGCACCTTGAAGCGCACTCATCATATACAGTAAACCAATATTGTATTTGTTCTTTTTACACATAACAATCTTGTTCCTTAATCCAGGGGTCCTCAACCTGGGCAACTTTAAGACTTGTGGACTTCAACTCGTCCACAAGTCTTAAAGTTGCCAAGGTTGAGGACACCTGCCTTAATCCATTCAGATGATTGTTGATCCTTTTTTTTCAAATTTAATGAAAACTTTAAATAGCCTCTTTTGTAAGATAAGCAGAAATTATTCCAATTGCTCTCTGAGATTGTAATTTTTATTTTATTTTAATATTTAAAGCCTCATCCATTGAATTTATTTTTTTGATACTGACAACAAATTCTTATTCAAACTCTTACTTCAAGTTGTTCTGTATTATAGTTTGCTGCATATCTTTTTTTGTAACATATTCTGGGAACAGATTGTTTCCAAGAAGGCAGAACATAATTGACCTTATTGATTCAAAATCCTGATGTAATTCCTCAAAAATATCTCTGAATGCCATTAAAAGTTGTCTTTTCCACTATGTCTCCAAAATCAAAACAATTAGTCTTTCCCAGAAAAATATATTTAGTCTTTAAAATTAATTACAAAGTCTTAATCCAATATTTCAATGTTTAGAAGACATTCTAGAACCAAAATTTTGTCTGGCCTTTTGCTGTTTATTTTAAATTCCTAAGAATTATAAAAATACATCTTCATTTTCTTATAATAAGAATTGAAAACACTCACCTGGTGTATCTCCAGCCTGTCTTTTGAAGATGTCTAATTTCTTTAAAGAAGTAAATTGGCAATTTACAAAAGTAGTTAGAAAGAGAAGTGTGACCTCAGCACTTTTTGAAAAGGCTCCATTTACAGCTGGAGGAAGGATGGTAAATTTGCTTGGCTTCTGATTCTTCCACTCTCTGGAGACTGCTCCTTTGCAGTACCCTTGTGAGAAGGAACTGTAAGGAGTTCACCTTGGGCAATCTCACGTCATCTGTTTATCCAGAGAGGAAAGGAGCCACTTCTTGTTAGTTCCCTGTCTTTTGCCCCTGGAAGTCTCAGAAAGTAATAAGAACTATTTTTAACTACAATAAAATCAAGATAAGAAGATATGCTTTTATTCAATTTATAGACTGCATGTATGAAAAGATACTGTGTATTATAGAAGCAACATTATTTTATTGATGTTAATTATCGTTCTTACTTTAAGCAAGGATTTATTTATGCCAGCTTTGCTTTGAAGTTTTATGAAAGGTATTCCAGTAGTGAGTTATCCCATTCTTGTTTTACTCTATTTTAAGTTCAATATATTCAAGTATTGTTAAGATTTTCTTTTTGTTGAAAGAAGCTTGAGTCTCTTATTGAAATGCTTGGCTAATCAAGCTTTATCTCAGAGATTAAAGAACTATTACAGAAGCTTGATTTTATGATTGAGAAATAGATTAAATTGGCACTGATTGAAGGTGGGAAACAAATAAATGACTAGACTACTATAGGAAAAATATTTCCAATATTAATTTTAAATATAATTAAATTGATATTTTATTATATTAATTATATTAATATATTATATTATATTATATTAATTTTCTACCCTAGATCAGCTACCTTTTCCAAGTACAGCCTGGTTCAGAATATCACTCAGTGTCTATGGAGATTCTTGACTCCTCCTCAAAATTGTATTCCTATTGTAAGCTGACACATAAAAAATACAGTGAATATCATAATTTTCTTTATGTGGAATATCGGAACTGAATTTCAAAAATCCAGACAACACCTAGATGTTTCTTAAGAGAAATTTCCATAAATCCTTGTCGCCGTAAAATTATTCGGCAAATTTTTGCAACCTGGATTTGAAAAATCTTGCTCAGTTCCTGTTCACTTACTCACTTATATTTTTACCTTAGACAAATTAGAATGTCATGGACAGTGAAAAATACCAGATGGATTCATAGCTGGCTGACCGGCCGTACTCAGTGTGTGGTCCTCAATGGAACTGCATCTACATGGAGGGAACTGTGTAATGGGGTGCCCCAGGGCTCTGTTCTGGGTTCGGTGCTCTTCAACATCTTCATCAATGATTTGAACAAGGGGATAGATGGGGAACTCATCAAATTTACGGATGACACCAAGCTGGCAGGAATAGCCAACACTCCAGAAGACAGGCTTAAGATACAGGAGGACCTGGACAGACTTGAACACTGGCCACTATCTAACAAAATAAAATTCAATGGTGAAAAAAGTAAGGTTCTACATTTAAGCAAGAAAAACCAAATGTACAGGTATAGTATAAGGTGTACCTTGCTCAATAGTAGTAACTGTGAGAGGGATCTCGGAGTCCTAGTGGACAATCACTTAAATATGAGCCAGCAGTGTGCTGCAGCTGCCAAAAAAGCCAACACAGTGCTGGGCTGCATTAATAAAGGGGTAGAATCAAGATCACATGAAGTATTAATATCACTTTACAATTCCTTGGTAAGGCCACAGTTGGAATACTGCATCCAGTTTTGGTCACCACGATGTAAAAAAGATGCTGAGACTCTAGAAAGAGTACAGAGAAGAGCAACAAAGATGATTAGGGGACTGGAGGCTAAAACATATAAGGAATGGTTGCTGGAATTGGGTATGTCTAGTTTAACGAAGAGAAGGACGAGGACATGATAGCAGTGTTCCAATATCTCAGGGGCTGCCACAAAGAAGAGGGAATCAAGCTATTCTCCAAAGCGCCTGAAGACAGGACAAGAAGCAACGGAAGGAAACTAATCAAGGAGAGAAGCAACCTAGAACTAAGGAGAAACTTCCTGACAGTTAGAACAATTAACCAGTGGAACAACCTGCCTCCAGAAGCGGTGAATGCTCCAACACTGGAAGTTTTTAAGAAGAGACTGGACAGCCATTTGTCTGAAATGGTATAGGGTTTCCTGCCTGAGCAGGGGGTTGGACTCGATGACCT
>NW_015387816.1:179345-181458 GCF_001527695.2 Protobothrops mucrosquamatus | reverse complement strand
CTAATCAAGGAGAGAAGCAACCTAGAACTAAGGAGAAACTTCCTGACAGTTAGAACAATTAACCAGTGGAACAACCTGCCTCCAGAAGCGGTGAATGCTCCAACACTGGAAGTTTTTAAGAAGAGACTGGACAGCCATTTGTCTGAAATGGTATAGGGTTTCCTGCCTGAGCAGGGGGTTGGACTCGATGACCTCCAAGTCCCTTCCAACTTTATTTTATTATTATTATTATTATTATTATTATTATTATTATTATTATTATTATTATTATTATTATTATTATTATTATTATTATTATTATTATTATTTCTTGCTTAGAACAGGACTGAGTATGACTTACAGAAGTTCAGCAGGCAACTCCACAAAGTGCATGTGCCTAACAAATCAACCAGAGATTGAACATATTTACAAAGTGTTCTTTATGATATCTTTGTGACTCTTTCTTTTTGAAAGATTATGTCTCTGTAAGAGCACCCCTTATTGCATACATAATCATTAATTGGGTCTGTCAATTAAATATATAATGTCATTAATTTTGGCCACAGATAATTTACTGTGGTATATACATATGAAATAATTCTTGGTAAGTCATCAGTATCAATCATATGAGAAGTTATATATGTAGCCAGCTTGGGATATTAGAATCTCTTCAGCTTTTCCTTATGACAAGTTCAATTGTAGAGCTAGATTGTTTATTCCATAAAATCATTCATTATTAATTCTTCTACTGCTTCTGGTAATTTACACAAGCAACCAAATGACAAGAGAGCTATGTACATGTTAATTAATCCTACCATCATTCAAAACATGGGGGTATTGATTGCATTTCTATATTACCTACAAGGTTGTCTACATGAGCTGTGGTAAGATAACACATATTTTCAATGGCAGGCATTTATGAGGTCTCAGAATGAAACCTGCATACGCTGCCCAGGTGGCTATGGTTGACTGTAATTTGCATTTAATTTACATATTATTATATATCATCTAAGGCATTTTGCTGAGAATTTCTAGAAAATTATACCCCATGGGTATTCTCTAAATAAACCTCATTTAAAAATTGCTGGAGATGTTAATAAAAATAGGAAATTATTGTAGCCTATCAAGCATGCTATAACCTATGATGGTGACACATCTGGAGTTTGGTAAGTCCTCTTTTTGCTACCTGCCTGCTGCTGCAGAAATGAAAGTTTGAAAAGTTATCATGCCATTGCAGAATCGTATTTCAGTTTTAGAAAACTGAACATAAACCTCATTTTATCTAAATAATAGTTTAGATGTATAGATTTTTTTATCTGGCACAGAAAGAAAGGGATATATTGAGATGGTAAATAGAATGCATTTATATTTCACTGAATAATCTTACAGGCTGGTGAACTGTTGAAAATTTGTCAAAACAGTATATGACATTTCAACTGGACATGTACAAAGTGCTTTATTCATGGGCCAGTGTTACTTTCAATGCTGTGGGGAGGCAAGTCACTAGCCAGTTATTGGACCTTATGGGGGAGTCTTTCATATTCAACCCAGTCCTTCCTTGTGGTAGCCAGGCTGGTCTGCTACTAGCACCTGGTTCATCTGTGCTGCTAGGCAGTCATGCACTGATGTTAGTTTCTTAGGTAGTGGATGTGAAATATGTCTGGACCATGTGCTGTCCAATTCCTCACGTTCTTGACCTGCTGTTGTATATCTGCTACTGTGATGTTGACTGATTCCTATTCTGGGAGATTGCTGTCCTGTGCCCTCACATCCTGCCTCCCCTTTGCATTGATGTTATGTATTTTATCTTTCTCTCATATATTATTCCACTACTTCTGAGTTTCTGCTGCTGGTGGCTATGCCATTACTGTGTTATTGGACTGCACTTCTTTGGAGCACAGGCAGTGGTGGGATTCAGCCAGTTCGGCAGAACCGGTAGCTAATTTTTTGTTGCCCAGGCCCAGAATGGACTTCCGGAAGCAGCATCCACACCGAGAACCAGTTGTTCATATATTTGAATCCCACCACTGAGCACAGGGTATTTATCTTTCTGGCCTCTACTTATTTCTCTAACATATCTTCTTAGCCTGGTAGCCTTTGTTTAGCAGTCTTGAGGACTTCACACACACACACA
>NW_015387816.1:128793-178809 GCF_001527695.2 Protobothrops mucrosquamatus | reverse complement strand
TTATTTTATTTTATTTTATTTTATTTTATTTTATTTTATTTTATTTTATTTTATTTTATTAATAATTTAATTTAATTTAATTTAATTTTTTATTTTTTTTATTTATCATTTGTATTCCTTAACCACCAATCTCCCTTAGAGAAGGGAGACTGTAAAATGTGCCCAATAGCCACTGGGTAATGTTATATACCTCTTTCATATTCCTGTTACTCATGCTTTCATTAAGCCAAAACATTAGAACGTTTAGACATTTCAGGATGTTTCACCACAGATGTTTTGAGATTAAGTGCATTGTGTACTGCTGAGAGTTGTTTAATTATGGCAGTATAGAAATTGAATAGCTAAATAAATAAGGAGCAATTCCAGTTCCCTGAAAATTTAATTTAATTTTCATTTCTGTATCTTTTCCAGATATGAAACAAGAATTGCAAGAATGATCCCATCAGAAATTCCTATAAAGGGATTATGATCCTAACAGTTTTTAGTTTGATTAATTTTCTAATTAAAGCAATTAATGGTGGATATGATGCCCAATATAATTTTGGATCTTGCATGCACAATACTCCTTTCTCCTCCTATTTTTCCTACAACAACAGTCCTGTAAGATGGGTTGGGCCCATGGCACTGAACAATTAAAATAATAATTTCAGAAGCCTCATTCCTTTATATATCTCATAATAGTAGAAATGTAATAAACTTGAAAGTCCAGAAAGAATTAAAAAGTGTTTTACCCAGTGCTAAAAAACAAACAAACAAACAAACAACAATAAAGAGACTTCCAGAATTTCCATTTGCTAATGTGTAGTGGGTCTTGACCGACAGGTTTGGTCACTGAATGATCTTCTCAGACAGATTGATTCCATGAAGAGTTTCAAATGTTGAGATGGCCCTGTAAATAAGTGAGATTTCTGTGACCAAGATGCAATTCTTGCAGGATGTCAACTTACCACCCAATTCAACTCTGCACTTTAATTGTCCTTTTTTGCCAAAGCTGAAGTTTTTGGACCATCTGCAAGGACAATCTCATATTTTTCCCATTGTTCAAGAAATAACCACAGTTCTATAACTCGGGACTTACCAGTATTGGTCCCAACTTCTGGAGCAATCGAGTACAAGCTTGAGGCATTGCCATAATGTAGTCCTATTAAAGTCCTCTTCTATTTGCTGGAGTATGATCTCTAAACTTACTTATTATAAAGGAAAATATTCTGTTTGGTTCTGACTCATAAAGTGAAAAGAATATCTTCCAGAGATCAAAGACATGCACAGTCAAATAAAGTTTCCATTTACTTGATGGGTGGATCTGAAATATTGCATTCAGCAGGAAGAGACAAAAGAAAATTGCTCTGAGTCTTTCCCTGAATCACCTTTGCTATTGTCACAGTAGGTGGTGTTCAGACAAATCTCAGCAAGCAATTTTTAAATTAAAATCAATGAATCATATTTTTGCCAATATGCCATGCTATCATTTTATTTTAGTGTGTTTTTATGAAAGCAAATTAAATTTGAGGACAGAATTTCCACAAATGATTACATCTGCTGAAATGCTCACTGGGGCTACGGCTTTTCTGATGATAAAAAAAAATGTGGGGAAAATGGATATATTGCTAAAGGATTATGTTTCTTTTTCTATCATTTTTGTTTGATGTCCTGCAAAGGACAGAATAGAATAGTTTTAAAGAAGAAGAAAATCTGCCCATGTTGTTGTTCTTTTTAAGAGTGAGACAAGGATGAATCAGAAGATAATATTTCAATGACAAAAAGAAAATAATATGAAATATCAGTTAGCTTCTCTTTTGGAA
This sequence comes from Protobothrops mucrosquamatus, assembly GCF_001527695.2. Lineage (NCBI taxonomy): Eukaryota > Metazoa > Chordata > Lepidosauria > Squamata > Viperidae > Protobothrops > Protobothrops mucrosquamatus. The sequence goes on along the minus strand of NW_015387816.1, from coordinate 177,007 downwards.
CTTCCATAACCACAAATATATAAATATAATTTTCATACATTAGGTTACCATTGTCAGCCTGGGACTGAGCAAGCAGCACAAATAAGGATATAATCATTTGTGAAATGAGATGTCTCCTTTCAACTGTTAATAATAATAATAATAATAATAATAATAATAATAAAGATAGTATCAAATAAAAAAGGAATCTATTGGAAAAATGGTTGGTATTAAATTAACACTGAGGCAGATAGACAAGCAGACCTTTTTCAGCTATAATTGCTTTCAAAGGAAATGAGCTACTGGTGATGTGACAGAAACATATAATGCAGAACTATATGCGAAGGCCTCTCTGAAGTTTCCCATTATCACACAAACTCAGACACAGAAACACATACAATCTGAGTTAATATAATAAATATGCCAAAAGCCAGCTTGTTGTAATATTAAGATGTCAGGCTAGAAACCAGAAAACTAAGAGTTCTAGTCCATAAAGCCACCTGGGCTAGTCACTTTCTGTTGGCCCTAGGAAGGAGGTAATTGCAAACTACTTCCAAAAAAAATCTTGTCAAGAAACCTGCAGGAACTTATCTAAGCAATATCTAAGAATCGGACACAGTTGAATGGAATAAATAAATATCCTAATTCACATGGCTAATGTACAGAATATATTCATATTCTTTTTAAATATTGTGCTGAACCAAGATGGAACAAACCTGATGGTGTGCATAGGGTTTTGTTTTGGGTTTTTTTGAGCTAAGCCTAACCATGATTTGTTTCCAAATATAGAGAACTTGCATCTATGTTCCCGAGTCCTGCTTTAAAATTTGTGCTTTCTGACTAATTAGCCTCTGATATACAATGCAACATTTGATTTAAGATGTCTTCTAAGAAATCTTCTGGTTCAAGAGAGTTCTGTAAATTAATCTAAGTGTGGCTGATTTCAGTATTGCATGTAATCAATGGTGTGTCTATTTTGCTATTTAAAACTATTTAAAATTCACACCCAGAAGACAATACATTTGTGTTACCTGCATTTTAGTCTATTCTGTTATTTACTATTGTATTTTTATATGCGGTGTTCTCCAATGTACATATTTTAACATAACTTTCCATGACATATGTTTTATATGCAAGTTTTAAACCATCATAAATCCTAAAAAAATGCAGAACCCCAAAGAATAATTTCTCAATCTATACAGAAGTTGTTGTCATGAAAATGACCACAAAAATGGACTTAAACTATGTGCCAATAACATTCTTTGATATCTCTAGAACCTGCCTGAAATGTAGATACCCATTTACTTGCTGGTGTAGATAAGCCAGTAGACAGATAGATTCAAAAAAACAAAAACAAAAAAAACCCTCTCAATATTGGAATAAACTACCTTTCTGATGCAACCGTTTCATCTTAATAGCCAAGCCTGAAACAAAATTTGCTCTTTACTCTCAGCAAGAACTAATGCTTATCAAATGCCCTGGTCAAACACAATAAAATCACACTGGGTAAAGAAATTGCTTTTGTAATTGATTTACTAGTTTTCATAGAAAAGGCAATTTCAATATCATTTTCATTAAATTGCTCATCTACAACAGGGAGAGGGGGAACTTTTCTATGTGTAAAGGCCAAATGCCTCAGTTTCCATGAAATGACATAGAGTGGCCGACGCTTGAACAAAATTACTGTGCATTGGTGTAGCCAAAAGCTGAGCTACAGAGTTTGCGATGTTAATGCTAAGATTTTGAGTTTCTGAGGTTCTTTTGGTGGGTGGGTGTGATTTGCTTGTCTTCAGAAGGTGAAAAGAGTAACGCTTTTAAAATTATTTGAGTTGCATTATGGATCTCTCTCTCTCTTTCTCTCTCCCTCCCTCCTGCTCCCCTCTCTCTCTCCATGTCCATTAGTCTCTTCATAGATAAACGGAAAACAGATTAGGTGATTTGTTATTCCCAGTATAGGCAAACTTTCTGAATTGTTACATTTGTGTACTCTGAATCAGATTATACATTTGTTTGAGATGAAGTAACTGTCCCAAGCTGAACCAACTATTTATGTGCCTAAAGTGAGATTAGAACCTATGGTCCCCTAGTTTCTAACCTGATGTCTTAACCACTTCACCAAACTGGCTCTCTTAGCCTGAGTATTCCTTGTCATATTCTTTCAAATTATCATTTATTGGAACACAGAAATTGGTCTGAATGTTTTGGACTTTGAATAAAAGCATTTGGTGTTGCACCATTCTCAATACTTTGAGCCACATCAATGTGTAGTTCTCTACATAACTACATCCACATGGAGGGAAGTAGTGAGGTACCTCAAGGCTCCATTTTAGGCCCAGTACTCTTCAATAACTTCATAAATGATCTAGATGAGAGAATAGAATGGGAACTCATCAAATTTGCAGATGACACTAAACTAGCAGGAATAGTCAACAGCCAGAAGGCAAGTTCAGGATCCAAAAAGATCTTGACAAACTTGAACAATGGGTCTTATCCAACAAAATGACTTTTAATGTGGAGAAAAAAAACAAAACAAAACAAAATCAAAGTACAGATTAGGTGAGACCTGGCTTAAAAACAGCAACTGTGAGAGGAGCTTGGAGTCTAGTGATCAATCACTTGACTATGAGCCAGCAGTGTGCAGCAGCAGGCAAAAAAGCTAATATAATCCTGGGTTGTATAAACAGAGACATAGAATCAAAATCATGTGAAGTATTAGTACTGCTTTATAAAACCCTAGTAAGACCACACCTGGAATACTGCTACAAATTTTGGTCACATACTACAAAAAAGACTGGACAGTCACTTGTCTGAAATGATATAGGTTCTCCTTCTCAAGCAGGGGGCTGGATTAGAAGAACTCCAAGGTCCCTTCCAGCTCTATTCTATCCTATTCAAGTTCCAAAAAGGTCTTGACAGACTTGAAGACTGGGCCCTATCTGTCAAAATGAAATTCAGCATAGATAAAAGTAAGGTTTTATCTAGATAAGAAAAATCAACTGTATGCATACAGACCAGGTGAAACTTGGCTCAGTGCCAGTAATATGAAAGGGATCTTGGAGACCTAGTGAGTAATCACTTAAATATGAGCCAAAAATGTGCAGCAGCAGCCAAAAAAGCCAATGCAATACTAGGCTGCATTAATAGAGGGATAGAATCAAGATCATGAGAAGTTCTAGTACCACTTTACAAAATCTTAGTAAGATCCCACTTGAAATATTGCATCTAGTTCTGGTTGCCACAATATAAAAAAGATGCTGAGACTCTGGAAAGAGTGCAGAGAAGAGCAAAAAAAATGATTAAGGGGCTGGTGGCTTAAACATACAAAGAATGGTTACAGAAAATGGGTATGTCTAATTTAATGAAAAGAAGGAGTAGGGGAGACATAATACAAGTGTTCCAATATTTGAGGGGCTTCTACAAAGATGAAGGGGTCAAATTATTTTCTATAGCACCAAAAGGCAAGAGGAACAATGGATGGAAACTAACTAAGGAAAGAAGCAACCTAGAACTAAGAAGTAATCTCTTAATGGTGAGAGCAATCAACCAATGGAACATCTTGCCTTCAGAAGTTGTGGGTGCTCCATAACTGAAAACTTTCAAAAACAGACTGGACAATCATTTGTCTGAAATGGTATAGGGTCTCCTGTTTGACCATGGGGTTGAACTAGAAGACCTCCAAGGTCCCTTCCAACTCTTATTATTTTATTCTATTCAAATGTTGAATGATCTGAATACTACAAACAAAAATGGCTGAAACACTATGCCTTTTCCAACAGGCACTTAACACCAGTGCAGTCACCCTCTTTATGCAAGGGTCTTTACTGCTGAATGAAAGAACCGTTCACCCATCACTGAATTGGCAGAAAACTATAAAGTCATGAAACTCCATTGCTGACTGATCCTGTCTTGCCCTATTACTTCTGTTAAAAGTTATTATTGTACTGACTTCTCTTCAGAATAATGGCTGACAAAAAGGAAATCTCCATGGCTGTCTCGGAAGCCAAGGGCAGAAAAAACGTGTTTCTATATGTTCATGTGATAGTGCAACTGACACATTTTGTTAAATAATATTTAGACATGCTATGAAAATGGTTAGAGATGCTGGTGAATTAACATTTGATTGGGGTGTAAAGAGAATTTATCACATTTTATTCTCTTTCTTTCACTCTCTGTCTAACATACAAGAAATTACTGTCTTTTCAGCCCATGAAAGACCAGAAGCTCCATTAAAATAAATCTTCCTTATATATAATGCAGCATTATAGAACCCTGAACTGACATTTCAAATACCTGCTTGTTCAAATGACATTGTTCTTATTAGCAACAATTAATTACCCTGATCTCACTCTCTTTTATGTATTATAATTTATGGATTAGTGAAATTCATAATTGAATAATGTCTAGAAGTCACCTAGAGGTATTAAAGTAATTCTCTCTTATAATTGCCTGACTAAATAAGAATGACAGTAACTTTAGAATTTTCTTTCTGATTAGGGCTATTGTAGGTTTGTAGTTGACTCAATGTAACATAAATCAATAAAGAATAATTTTCCAGGTGGCAAATCAATTGTCAGTTCACAGAACCAAATACATGGATGCAGAATTTATATATATATTAAAAAAGAGCATGAGAGGGAAAGGGGGAGCCTTGTTAGCACAAGCTAAACATTCTCAGTATGTGCTTAACTATGTAAAACCCAGTTTCAGTCTGTACAGCATTTATTGTTCATAGGAATTAATTCTTCATTTTTAAAAACATTTAAAAGGCATTATGCTATGAGCTAGTTACATTGATTAATGGTAATAAAGGTCATGGGCTTTCACTAACTCAAAGAAATTGTCTGGGACACTACCATGGCAAATCCAGTGTCATATGCCAATACTTCACCATCTATGATATCAATACATTCCCCCCTGAAGCTTGCCATTCCTAAATATGGTAAGGAAGTTTTAATATGAGGCAACAAGTCCAGGAAAACAGCAGTGGAAATGGTTAACCTATGCACCAATTTTTTCCAGCTTCTACAAAGTAGATAGTTTACCCTTATATGCTCAAAAAGTCAAGTCTTTTTTCTGTCTCAAATTGGGTTCAACTCTTGGTTACTAGATGGATTTGAATAGAAGTGATTTGCTCCTGCTTTCTTCCAGATGTTCCTTTGATTTTCCAGTCGAGCCAGTGAGTCTCAAGTCATGTCTTATTCTATTAGTTTGTCCTAATGGAATAATAACAGAAACTAGAGTAAACCTGATTCTTCCAGTGGTAGCAGACATTCTGCTTAGAGTGGTACTTTTACTTTTTAAAAAGTGGTTCCTATGCATGTACAGAAATCAGTCTGGCCAATCTGAACATAGATGAACTGCTGCTTAGAAATTTTGTGTATGCATGGGAAAGAGAGGGGAAAACATTGCTTTAAGTGGCTATGTTGTTCAAAGTTACAAACTGTCTCTCTGAAGCTCTGCATACTGTCAGTGAGGATGCTCAGTGATTTTAGCAAATCAGTTGCATTCTTGATCATAACAAGGATTAGTTCCTTTTTTTAAAAGAAAAAAAGAAAAATAGGCCTTTAGCATTAGAAGTCACTCCATACAGAAAAAAGGATTTGAGTTGGTAAATATCCTTTAAATCACTACCCAAATAAGTCTAGAAACTCATTTGTATCTGTAATGCAGCATCTAGAAGCTATAATATTCCCCCACACACCATTAAAGTATGGCTCCATCCATATAGATGACACCTTTGTCATAATAAAACAAAGGAACAACTATAGACGACACATGAGACAATCAACATCTTCAAAGAAATAAAATTCACAAGAGAAAAAGAAAACAATACACTACCCTTTCTGGATATTTTCTTTAGGCTGAAGAATTGACAGCAAATTAGAAAAGCAAATTTATCGAAAAATAACCCACACTAAGAAGTGCTTCATTTATCAAAATAACAAGCCAACCTTCCACAAAACAATCTATGTAAGAACATTATTCAGATGAGCACAAACACACTGCAACAACCAAGAATAATAGAAAAAGGAAACAGATCACCTTTATAACATTTTCCAAACAAAATGGATATCCATGAAACTATCAAAAAGTGACTGACCACTCATCTCACTATAGCACAACCAACACAAGCTATGGAAAGGATAACACTACCATACATCAAAAATTTCTCAAAAAAATCCAACAGATTATTACAATCACATGGCATTACTGTAGCACACAAACCAACTAAAGCCCTTCAAAAGTAAAGACAGGGTTGGGGGGAGAGACGGGAATCATCTATAACATACATTTTAAGGATTGTAATAGCCATTATGAAGGCTAGACAGGCAAAAGACTAGCGGAGCGCATTCATAAACACCAACTAGCAGCCAGGATTAAAACTTCTTTATCACATAGCACATGGACAGATTCAACCACAATTTCAACTGGGAAATTATCAGCATCCTAAACCAAAATAAATCCCAAAACATGACAATATTCCTGGAAGCTTAGCATTCAGAAAAATCAGCCATTATAATAGACATATAGAGACAAATCACATTTAAAAAAACATTCAAAAGAAACAATAAAATAGCTAAGAAAGAAATAAAAAGAACAGAAGACATCTTGTCCAGCAGCTTAGAACCAGATAAGCAGCAATTAACATCAAACAAAAATCAAGCAGAAACCAATAATTAAAGGAGTCCCAAAGGTGCTTTTTCAGGAGGCAACTGGACTTTTTTTGTTTTTCTTTGAAGATGTTTCGCTTCTCATCCAAGAAACCTCTTCAGCTCTGACTGGATGGTGGGGAATTGAAGGATTTATATTCCTTGAAGACAGGTGATCAGTTGCATTCTTTTTAGAGAGTTATTGAGGACATTTAGAGGTTTATCTGTGTCTTCAGGGTCACCTGAGTAGTGCTAATGTGTGTGGAGCCTTCTTGGCTGCAGGATGTTTTCTGCCCTGTGTCCTTTCACTGTTGAAGATAGGCGCAGGCTGTTGGGGATGAGTCTGTGTTGTCTGCATCTCAAACTGAAGTGCAAATGGTTCCTGTAGTCTGCAATGTTTTCTGGAAATCTGTTCATACTGTTGCACCATTCAAAGGGTGTTCATCCCAAAGTGCATAGCTAAATGTGTATGGAGATTCTCAATCATCCAAGTCATGGTTGTTCCAAAGGTGCTTTTTCAGGAGGCAACTGGACTTTCTTGTTTTTCTTTGAATAATTTTTGCTTCTCATCCAAATGGATGTTGATTAGGAGTTCCTCTCCTAATTATAATAATAATAAAGTTGGAAGGGACCTTGGAGGTCATCTAGGGACCTTGGAGGTCATCTAGGTCATTAAGGAACTATTAAGAAAAAAACCCACAATCTCATCAACACATGTAGGGCAAGCTACTGTATATAAATAAGGAGCTAACCTCATGCTCATTCACACTGATGATGTTACCTCATCAAGTAATGAAATGTCTGCAGGTGAACAATCCAGCATCAAGGACTCCATGTTTCAACCCTGAGCTACATATACCGTCTTCTACTGAAACAAAATAAGTCTACTGCAGGTTAATCCTCAGAGATCTATTATCAAATGTAAAGCAGCTTTTATTCAACAAGTCTTTAGATGCTCTCTGTCTCTCTGAACAACTGTTGATATTTTTCAAAAGCAATCAAACTACATTGGAATGTTATATCCTGGTAAAGTTGTAGGAAGATCAGGAAGGGACCTCCAATATTAGGGCTGTGCTAGCTGTATATCTATGTAGATTTTCAGCCATCCAGGTCATGGTTATCCCAAAAATGCTTTTTCAAAAGGTAATCACATTTTGTTTTTTCCTCTTCACAAACTCATGGCACAACATAGGAGAGCAAATCCATCAGGACAAGATTCAGCAGTCCATCTGCATTTGAAAGATAAAGGTCACTCTTTTGAAGACAGCAAAGTCCACATTTGGAAAGAGAGGACCACTGGTTTGAAAGAGGTGTCAAAGAGGCCATCTACATTAAGACTGAACTGCCCTCTCTCAACAGAGGGGAGGCAGACCATACCACCTATCTTCTGTTTACAATACAATCTTTTCAGCAGTTTCAAGAAGGTTTCATACCCATTTGCATTATTAAGGTGACCCTGAGGGCATAGATAAACCTTCAAGTGGTCTCAACAACTCTCAGAAAGAATGCTAATGAGCAGATGACTGCAAGGAATATAAATCCTTCCATCCTTCACCATTTGGTCACACAGCTGAAAGGACTTTTTGGATAAAAAGTGAAACAACTTCAAGGAAAAAAACCAGTTGCCTTTTCAAAAAGCACTTCGGGGACTGTGCTAGCTGTTCAGAAGCTCCATTTTGTGAAGCCTTTCTGAAACTACTGCCAGAAAGCACAACATTTAAGGTATGTCAATTTTGAGGCTCTTTCACAATCTTTGCTTCACAATCTTTGCTTTCATCAGTACTGGCAGAGGCCACAATGGGCAGATTCTGCCTTTGAAAAACATAGTCATCACAATATCCTGCACAGTACACTTAGTGAGCCTTTTCCAAGCCTCTTCCACAATTCTAGTAGCCACCTTCTTTAGGGGGTTCTTTTTCTTCATTTCTTTAGGCATCTATTATCAAGTATGACTTACAATAGCATAAACCATATCTAGAGGCAGCCATTGAACCAGTTTGGTGCATTGGTTAGGGCACCAGTCTAGAAACTGGGAAGTGTGAGTTCTAATCCCACCTTGGATACAAAGTCAAGTCACTCATTCTCAGAATAAGGAAAGAGGCAAAGGCAAGCCACTTTTGAGAAATCTTGCTAAGAAAACGTCAAAGACTAGTTCAGGCAGTTTCCAACAATCAAAAATGTCTATGGAGATTTTCAGTCATTCAGATCATACTTATCCCAAAGATGCTTTTTCACAAAGCAACTGAACTTTCTTGTTTTTCTTTGAAGACATTTCACTTCTCATCCAAGAAGCTTCTTCAGCTCTAAATGCTTCCACTCCCCACCATCCAGTCAGAGCTGAAGAAGCTTCTTGGATGAGAAGCGAAATGTTTTCAAAGAAAAACAAGGAAGTCCAGTTGCCTTGTGAAAAAGCATCTTTGGGACAGGAATTAAAAACTAACTTAAAAGCGTGTGTGCATACACACACACACACACACACACACACACACACACACCCTTCCATGGGGAGGGCCAAAAGAAAAAAATATCAAGATGGCAGGGTAACTCAGCAGTGCTCAAGCGCTGCCCCTTTGTACATGCACACACCAATACTTCATACAAAAGTGATGAGGCTTTGATCATGTAATGGCTACTGTCATCTTTCTTTTTTTTTAACCTTCTCCCCCAGCCAGACATTGCTGCTTACATCTGCTGATAAGGCAGTTTTACAGGAGAGAAATCAGTGTTATGGAACAGGAAAAGGAAAAAAAACCCTTTTTCTAACCAAGGGTGTTGCGAATACAAATAGAAAATATAGCTCGGTATAAACTAGTGTAAAATGATGTACACTGAGGGAAAAAAAATCCCATCAACATATTAGACTTCTATCCTGTTTGCAGAATCTGGAAATAAATAGTAATAATAATAAAAAAGAACAGCAATCTGAGTCACCTTTTTGTTTGTCAAAATAGGCCCATCATTCACAGGGTGGCATTGACAAAAGTTGCTAGCATTGAAGGGCTTAGAGTCATCTGAAGGTTTATTGAAGCACCCTAATTTTTATTGCCACTGTGTTTCCTCCTCTACCTGATCTAATCACTATTGTTTAAACAGTAACCCAGCTATTACAGGTCTACAGCTGACAAAGAACTGAAGAAAGGAGTGCATGCTGTCAAAACGTGCTGTCATGGCGAATACATAGGGTGTGAAATTGAAGTAATAACTGGAATATCTGCAGCATCTGCTCAAAGTTTCTTTCTCCCCCCCCCCTTTTTTTTTTGTTTCCTGACAATTTCAACCAGACAGATTCCTCCCAATTTCAGCTGAGCGATGATATTTAATAACTGTCAAACATATTTGTCTTTCTGCTGCCTGTATGATATAGCATTAGTTGTCTGTACATTGATGGGGGAGGAAAAAGCTTTCAAATTGTAAGGGAGGATTCAAGCTGACAGTTCCACCAAAATAGGAGTGATGAGAACAATAATAGTCCTTGAGGAATAGGCATCCTTGACAAAATGTTAACCTGGCTAGGTTGGGCCAAAAGGCTCAAGGTAAAGAGAAAAACGCTTGCGTGAAATGAAGAGGAAGAAGGAGAACTATATATACCTCCTTGATAATTAACAGATTGTTTACTACAACAAGCATTGTTCAATCCAGGCGAATCCACTTAGAAATGGATATTATTCCATTTCAAACCTCGCTCGGGGTCTTATTTGACAAGCATTTTTCCCCCTTGGGTATAGTTTTGTCCCGGCCCATGCCACCACCACCAAATCATCAAATTTAGTAAGATTTTTATTTTTGAAGTCTTTCTGGAATCATCAAGTGGGAAAAGAAAATTTAATTTTCCAGTTCTTTAATGTTGAAACAGAAAGTCCTAAAATAAATTCAGTGTTAGTTCTATAGGAAAAACAAACCTCCAAAGAGGATTTGAGGTTCATCTTACATCTGTTGAACTATTCTTACTCGATAAACTTCAGATAACTAATTTAGGCATCTATCAGCTTTGGCATGCCAAGGAACTATGTTCAGTTGCTTTCCCATTTGAACAGTTAACCCATTTGAGTCAACTTACCTTAAAATAGCTCTTCAAGCACTTGCCGGCTTATTGTGGAACACAGAGGTGCTACTGTTCAAAATAAATAAATCTAGGTCAATTTGTATCATATAAAATGATTTATACTGTTCTTTGGAATGAAACATTTGAGATTCAGCACAACCTTAAAAATGAAACACCTTCTTATATCAGTTATATCACTTCTGCCATAATTTGGTCCCTTAGACCTTTGACAAGTTATGATCTTTAAAATATTTATGTCTTTATACAAGCTACACAGATATGCAATGCATTAATGGTTTCAAACTAACTGAGATGATGTGTTACATAGAGGTCAGTAAATAGGTAACCTGTTTTTCTTTGTTGTTTTTAAATATATCTCACCTCTATACTTGCAAATTTGGGTCAAAATCTTTTACTTTCTATATTTTTTTTTATTTTAACAAACATTTATTTAACAAAACAGCCACCAAATGTAAGGACTGTAGCAAATGCTGCACTGTATGGAGGTCAAATGTTAATTTTTGCTTTATGTGTATTTTGAAAGAACACCTTGAGCCCCTAAGGAAATATAACACATTTTCCTAGCGTATATATGTGTTTTTCCTCTTTTCCAAATAATTTGACAGTGGTTCCATTGCTATACTTTATAAAGAAGGTGGGGGGAACTTTTCTCATGTTGAAATTATTGCTTCAAGCCTCACAGCTATTTGTGAGTATCAGGAAGGGATCTAGCTGATTCCACTGACATCTTGCTGACAGACATATCACAAACCTCATAAGAATATCATAATCTTTGGTTATGCAAATCTGTGGATCAAGATTGCTTGGAGGCAGACACTCAAGCAAATGATAATGTAGCCCCCTCAAGTACATCAGCAATTATTTTGACAGAAGAATTGGAAGGTTTCTGAAATAACAAGGTAGGGAGGAAAATAGCCGTAGTTTTACCTGCAAGTAGATATAGATCATCAAAATGCAGGTTAATTGAATTCAACATATAGAGCCCCAATTTTCTGCTTTTTTAAAATTAATGAATGAAAAACAATAAAAATTGAACTCCTGATCAACATGTCTTCTTCTCACTTAACATACCACAGAAGAGAAAGTAGCAAGGCAAACATATTTTTTTTTTGACTGAGATTGTTTATTTATTAAAATACTATTATCACCCAAATCAAAGGCACTCAGGGAAGGAGACATTAAATACAAGCAAACAAAATCACAGAAACACATTAAATCTCATTAAAATATCGAAACCCATTAGTTAAGAAAGTTTGTAAATGATCCCTTCATCATTCTGTGCCATATATAGTCAAAAATTGTCATCCCTATATGGATCTTTTCACTGAGGTTCCCAACCCGGTGCTCAACCCTTCAGGGGCCTCTACTTGCCTTGCCCTACTATTTACCACTTATCTCTTCCCCTGGAAGCTGGTATGTTGGAAAGTGAAAATCCAACTCAGCATTATCTGCATGTTCAGGAATATCTCTGAGTCCCACTTAGGCCATCAAAAAGTAGAAAGGGAATACAGTTGTAGACTATTGCTCTGCTTGGGAAGATTCTCATCATCCAATAGTGAATTGAGGTAATAGGAAGCATTTGAGTGGTTTATAGACAGAAAACTACCTTGCTGATTTGCCTTTGGAAAATACTATGTATGCTATGACATAGAGGTCCCCAACATTTTGGGCACCAGGGACTGGTTTTGTGGAGAGAGATTTTTCCACGGACCAGAGGGAGTGTGGTTTTGTGCGCTGCCTGCATCCCACAGATGGAGCTTTGCTTATTTATGTGGCCCAGTTGCTGGCATGCCGTGGACCGGGGGTTGGGAACCCCTGTTATAAGAGGATAATCCCACACAATAGCCATTTTTAAATGGGGAAGCCCTTCTATGGTAGTCATTTTCTAAGAACAACCACAATACACTCTTAAAATTGTCCTGGCTGAATAGATGGATTTTTTTTTTTTTGCACCAGCAGTTAAAATTGGGAAAAATACAGCAAGAATAACTGGATCAGGGAGGATTAGCCCTGCTCTGGGATCAGCCCAGAGGACCCCTGGTGGTGCAGCAGTTAAATGCAGCATCGCAGGCAAACTCTGCCCACAGCCTGGAGTTCAATCCTGATGGGTTGATTCATGTTCCATCCTTCTGTGGTCAGTAAAATAAGGAGCCAGATGGTTTGGGGCAATATGCAAATAATGCTGATGCTATACACTGCCCAGAGAGTGTTGTAAAGTGCTACTATAGTATATAAGTCTAAATGTTATTGGTATTGCTATTGCTCTCTTCTTCCTGTATTATCAGTATTGCTGTTGTTGTTTTATAACAATTCCTGTGCATTTTTTTAAAAAATGGGAACAATAGAAGGGATTTCTCAAGGTCATATACATAGAAGGAAACCTCATCCAAAATACCAATAGTTTACTTTTAAGGGGGAAAACAAATTAGCTAAATTAAAATTCCTAGAGTTATTTTAGTATTTCACTGCCTGCTCTCTCTCTCTCTTCTGACGTCAGTAGTAAAACTACACAGACAAAATAGAACTACTAATTGTAGGATGCAGTGAGAAATGGAAAGAGAGTGTTCAAATAAACATTTTGCTCTTCAAATACATGCAGGTGTAGTTCTTAAAAATAGTTCTATTTTTATCGCTAAGCAAATGTAAATGTCCTTCTTTGCATTCAAGATGGGGAGTCTGGGTGTAGATGGTTCATGTTAATGTTGTTGCATATGGGATAGACAAGCATACACTTAGTGTCTATTTGTTCATGATTTATTGGAGAAATGATGCAACGTCTCAGAATTCTTGGTGTTTATGGAAAACTTCAAGCTATGTTTTCTGGAAAATCATGGAAAGGCTCCATCAGCCCAATATGAATGTAGATCTTTATAAGAAGAGTCTAAAGCAGGGGTATCAAACTACCAGCCTGCGGGCCAGATGCATCATGGCGAAACCACGCCCACCCCATTGCTGGCAATGGAAAAAAAGTTGCAATACCTCGCAACACGTCACGTGACGTTGCGAGTTTGACACCCCTGGTCTAAAGCAAGAGTTTGTAAGCTTCTTGTTTGAGGGGCCATCATTTACCCCTCTTCATTTCACTTCAGGATTTTTTTCTTTTGCCCATGTTGATGTGGGTGATGATGCTGTTACCAAAATGACTGCCAAGGATGTGCAAGAGCGGTATATCTCTGTCTCTCTCTCTCTTATCTCTCTCTTATCTCTCTTATCTCTATCTCTATCTCTATCTATATCTCCCTCCTATGAGCCAGGTACATATTTCTTCAGAATTTCTTCAGTATTTCTTCTTGGACTATAAGCCAGATGATTTCTGGTGATGGATATATCTGAGCCACAGGACATAGTTTGCTGACTACTGATCTACAGTGAAACATAAGTCTATTTTACCAATTGGGCACAAAGTCCAAACCTAGGCTGGAATGGGCAGGAAATCCATAATGGAACTCCATCTCCAATATGTAATATAATGCTATGCAAAGTGAAAGACAAGAAAAAAAAACACTTTGACACTTCTTTAAAATTTTGTTGATAGAACTATCAAGGAATTGATCAATCCAGGCTCAAATAAGAAAATCCTAATGATAGGATACCAAATATGACCCCATCTCAGGAACAGTGTATGCATGGGTTATGTGGTCTGTATATAATTCCAACCTGAATTACATTTGGGGCATCTCGGGGTAGAATCCAAAATATCAGGATGGCAGATATGACCCTGTGATTGAACCTTCACTCCTTTTTAATGGAGTCTGTGCTTGGGGCTTTGGTCATACAGTTACACCCACTAACTAGACTTTTCTGTTCCTCCCTTACTTACAATCAGAAAATCTATGGAAGAGTAGTCAATTAATCTGAAAATCAAAAATCAATCTGGTTTCAGTTCTAGTGAATGCCTTTCCAGAGGCATTGATAAGAAAGCAAAAATGCGAGCAACCAGGAGTGAATATTCCAGGTTGTGAAAACAAAATTTGCTATATAAGGCTTACCTGTGGTATGTTAATTCCAAACGTGAACTACTGCCATTGTTGTTATGTGCTATCAAATTGTTGTCAATGCTGGCTTCCGGTTTTGACGTTGCAGTAAGACAGATGCAGGAAGATGGGGCTCTGTCTTCCACGTTCGATTTCACCCCGCTGGGGATCCTGGAAAGGATTGAAAGTCTCCCCATAGAGGTGACAAGCAAGGAGGGGACCCTTGTTTGATCATGGGAGAGTTGCAGCTCTTCCGTTTGATCCAAGGAAGCCCTCCAAACCAGCAGGGGAAAGACTGCCTACACTAACAAGCAACCTTACAGCAATGTGGATGAAACTGGGTGAGACTCCATTATCTCTTTAAGACTTTAAGACCTCTTCCTGGGAAAAACTGCCCAAAGCACCTTCCCCGATGAGAAGGGAAGGGGAATTTCCACCCCATTCCCTCAGGAAAAGAAAAGCAGCGAATTAATTACTTGGGAGAAACAAGAGAAAATTACAATATACATTTGAAATTAATATACATTTATGACTTTAAATTTGAGGACTAAAAGTGTTTTTGAGACTTTTTTTTATTAAAAAAAAAGAAATTTGAAAAGCTTACATTATAAGTTGAGATTTAAAAGGTTGGAAAACGGTGCTAATGACATCTAGTGGTGAATTACGACATTACAATTTGTTATGTCTAAAGGAAAATTGGCTTGAAGCCCAGATTTAGATAAGATTCTTGCTGACCTTGGAAGCTTTCACTTTTGAAGATTGCCGCTGGGAAAAAGAACTTTTGGGCTGCTTATCGATGTGACAGAGACGATGAACTATTTTGAAACTGGCTTGCCTGAACTATGAATATAAATATTATCTGACTTTCAGAGCTGTTGTTGTGGAACTATTTCCTGTAGGAGAAATACACTTCATTGCCTGAGATGATGGGATATTTTGGATTACATTGATGAACAATTTTTATTATAAAGACCACCTAAAAAATGAAATGGATATCCCATACTCAACTTGAAATGGTAAAAAACCTTCTCTAACACCTGTTCCCAAAGGCTTCAGTTTGACATACTACCAAGAAAATATGGATCAAGATCAGAAAGAAATTTTTTTCATGCTAAAATCAATACAAGAGACTATTGCTTTATCTCATGATGAAAGTAGAAATAACACAAAGGAGATAAAAGAACAATTTTCTAATCTAAATTTACAAACTCAGAATATGACTACAAAGAAGGAACTAGCAACCCAGAAAATAGAAGGAAAACTAGAGGAAGCAGATCCAAAGATTGAGGACCTAAAGGAAGAAACCAACTGACAGATTCAGACAACTGAAGAACTAGAAGACAGAGTGATAATATTGGAAATGAAAAAGACATCTTACCAAGCAAGAATTCAGAACATATTCGAGGAAAAGGAAGAAGAACTGATTGAATGGAAGATAGAGCTGTTAGGAGAACTATGGGGAATTAGAGAAGGAGGGAGGTTGTTTAATGAATATCAATGGGTTTGTTCTTCCAAAAATACTTTAACCAAATGGTCTTTCTCAGTGCTTTTTTTGTAAAAAAAAAAAAAAAAAAAAAAAAGGTGCCAGAACTCACACATGTCATACAACCCGCCTTGCCTACTCTACAAGGTTCCATCCCAAAAGGTGCCAGAACTCCGTTCTGGGTGTTCTATGAGAAAAAAAAGCCCTGGTCTTTCTTATTCCAAACAATATACACAAAAACAGAGGAAAAAGTACTTGATGCTTCAAATGCATTGACTTGGAAAGTTAATTGGCAAAGGAAGAAAGTTAGAGTAAGACTGAAGAAAATAGAGGTTTTGATCCATTAGATGGGATAGTATATTATTAACTAGATGTTTGAATATGGTGGAGAATAGATAATTCCTAGAAACAGAAATACTATTATAACTAGAAAGATAAGATTTGTAACTAGAATTTTAGATTTTGGTATAAGAAGGGAAACAGGAAAACGCTAAGACGTTAGAAGAAGGGAAGCTTTTGGTAACTTATTTTGAAATTATAAACAATAGAGACATTTTGAACACTGATGGGAAATTAAAATTTAAAAAAGCGAAAACAGGATACTGATTGAACATATGGATATTAAGTGCAAATGCAATTAAGATATGTTTTGGTTAGAAAAGTAATCTAAAACTGATATTATTGATATTATGAGAAAAACGTAACAAAGATGTTGATATTCAATTGTATATTCACTAATAACAATAAGAATTGTATTTGCCTAGTGTGGGAAAACAGGTGCTACCGGAAGAAGAGACGAAATATTTAATGGTGCAATATTGGATGTAGATTGAAGAAGTTAATATATACCACTGAATTATTAATAGACCCAAACAACACGTTGTCTATTAAGTGCATGATTGTAAAAATAGAAAATTAATAAAATATTTATTAAAAAATTGTTGTCAATGTTTAAAGGTGACAGAGAAAGATTTTCTCAATTACAATCTGTGCCTAATCTAGTCTTTCAGGTCTTCCATTGCCACTGTAGCTGAGTTTATCCAACTTGCTGCTGTTTGTCCTGTTCTTCTCTTTTCTTCCAGCTTTCCAGAATTAGAGCCTTACTCAGAGAACTAGGTCTTCGCATAATGTTATCTATGTAGCTTTATTGATGAAAATATAGGCACATTTACCACTGACTTCTCTTTCACAGTATAAATTGATGTCTTTGCCATTGTTGCTAAATTTGTAACCTGCCTCTAGCATCTTCTTCTATTGCTATTGACCAAAGTAGGTGTCTGCTTGCTTTAGCTCTATAGCTGAATTCACCTTCACACCTTGGAATATACTACCAATATTCTTTGTTTCTTGCATCTTCACCCCCACCCCCTACTATGATGAGGCAGCACAGCAGGACTTGGCAAGACACCCATTTTTACTGTGTTAAAAAAGTCATCTTTTTATATTTGTAAGGAATATTCCATTACAGGTGGTCCTCAACTTACAACCATTCATTTAGCAGACTGTTTGAAATTACGACACTGAAAAAATAACTTACCACCAATCCTCACAGCTGTGACTGGCACGGACTCCCCACAATCAAGTGATTAAAATCCAGGCACTTGGCAAGCAGCATATATTTATAATGGTTGTAGCATCCCAGATTGCCATTTGTGACCTTTGCAGCCAGCTTCCAAAAAGCAAAGTCAATGGGAGAATCCCAGGTTCACTTTAACAACCACTTGGTTCACTTAACTGCAGTGATTCACTTAACAACAGTAGCAAAAAGGGTTGTAAAATCAGGTATGAGTCACTGAACTGCTGCCTTGCTTAGCAATAGAAAATATGATCTGAGTTGTGGTGGTACATGAAGATTGTACATCTGTATACCCACTGTCCCTATTTTTGATTTGGACACATTAACAGAATGACAAACAAAATAACAGAATAATAGAGTTGGAAGGGACCTTGGAGGTTTTCTAGTCCAATTCTCCCCCTACCCCACACCCCCGCTCAAGCAGGTAACCCTATACATTCCAGACAAATGGCTGTCCAATGTCTTCATAAAGCCACTAATATGCCAATCGGTCTATATATTTCATTGGCATGCAGGATGTGTCTACTCACAATATCTGTAAGCTATGCGTGCAGATTCTTCTTCTTTAATGCCAAGCTCTTTTTGTTTTGACTATCATGTACTACTGAACTACAGAGGAAAACTGTACTGAGAGTCTATTGCAGAGATAGTGTTTTTGACTTTAGGAAGCGACAGCGTGATAGTCATGCTGACCTTCTTCAATATAAAAACTAGAATAGTGAATCAACCTTGCCACCCATGCTAAATGTATGTAGAGTCACTGTATCAGCAAGATAGGTGGCATAAAAATTTAGTATGTAACTAAGTAATTAAAATAGGTTCCGATGAGTTACAGAGAGCATCCCTGGGGCAAGGGATGAGGTTAACAATATCCCAGGAACTGAAAAAGGTGAGAGGCATTAGCCTGGTGACACAGAGTCATATCTTAAGAACTGTCATTTCTTACTGCTGCATGGCAGCTTTCTCTGAATGTACCTATGGGCTATCTTCTGAAGTGCAGTTACCCCTTCAATCTGAGCAAAAAAATTATCTGTTGCACGGTCACGGGATTCAGCCATTGTAGGAATGTGGAAAATGATAACCTTTAACTGAATTGCCTGTCACAGACTGAATGTCATTTGCAGGGGTCCCTAGGAGTTTTGCCTGTCATGAACATCTGATGCAAGTGCTCAGCTTTTCAGGGAATCATTTGGTGGCCACCAGCACTTACAGTCCTCTTAATATTCCTGCTGGGTGAATGGGGTGGAGGAAGGAGGAAGGAGATCAGCCAATGCTGCCTTTGCAGAAGGAGAGACTATGGTCTTTTCTTCTTCTGAAACCCAGATGCAAAAAGGGGAGGAAACTCGTCTTTCTCATTCCCTCCCCCCTCCTGCCACATACTGGCAATTTTAAATTAAGTACAAAAAACTCAGCTTTGCTGAGGGGCAGAAGAAATAAAGTGTCTTCTTTTAAATTTTTTATTTCTGCCATCACCATGTCTTGCTGTATAGCCCCTGATAAATGCCTGCCATTTACAAATGAAAGAACGCTTACCCGTTTGTCAGACAAGTCACCTTGGTTGCCATCTGTCATTCTCACCGGGTGCCTGCTTTCTATTCCTTACAGCAATTGAACAATGTGCTTGAGAGAACTCTTTAAAACCATATCAGTAAAGCTGTTTGGCTGGGAATCTATAAAGCATTTTGAAGGTGGCTTCCCTATGATTACCTGTTGCCCCTTTAGTGCTCTTTCCCATGTCTTTTGAAACAGCAAATAAACCCAGTCAAGCAAACCCTGGACACTTTTTGGTCTTTATGGTTTCTGTCTCCTCCCCAGTTGTAACTATGCATCATGATTTTCTTTTTATTCTGCATGGATAGGTTGCATCTCTACTGATTCAGAAGATAGCATGGAAACAAAAGCCTGAGGGGAGAAAGAAAATTAACTGGAATCTGGAGCACTTTCAAGGCCTGTTCCTGAATACTGGAGGTCTGCAACAGTGGAGAGAGCTGACATTGCATATAGAAGCCACCTAACACAATATCCTTCATAAGGGTCAGCCCTTGCCTCCTCCATCCCTGACTAAAAAGCAAAATCTGAATTGCACTGATGCTCATTTGAGCATGCCTTTAGCTCTTTGTGTGGTAATGGACCTAGTTAGTGAAATGTCACTGTTAGGATGGAAGGTGGCAGGAGCTTATGGACTTTTACCTGTTCATAATTTTAGCCTTGAAATATTTAGGCAAATGCTGAAGATATTTTCTCCAATTAAGCTGCCCACATTAATCTCCTATAATGAGATATTATTTAATGTGTATTTGCTAAAACTCCCAATCTAAAATGATTCTTGTGATATTAATGAAACACCACTAGCTCATACCAAAAGTCTATAGAGTTAGAAGTCCTATTGTAGCTAGGCAAATGCCTCTTAGAAGTCAACAACAAAGCAGAGGATTTGGCAGCTGCAATGTGCTGCAGCTGCCAAAAAAAGCCAACACAGTGCTAGGCTGCATTAACAGAGGGATAGAATCAAGATCACGTGAAGTATTAATACCACTTTACAATGCCTTGGTAAGGCCACACTTGGAATACTGCATCCAGTTTTGGTCACCATGATGTAAAAAAGATGTTGAGACTCTAGAAAGAGTGCAGAGAAGAGCAACAAAAATGATCAGGGGACTGGAGGCTAAAACATATAAGGAATGGTTGCTGGAATTGGGTATGTCTAGTTAATGAAGAGAAGGACGAGGGGTGACATGATAGCAGTGTTCCAATATCTCAGTGGTTGCCACAAAGAAGAGGAGTCAAGCTATTTTCCAAAGCGCCTGAAGACAGGACAAGAAGCAACGGATGGAGCCTAACCAAAGAGAGAAGCAACCTAGAACTAAGGAGAAATTTCCTGACAGTTAGAACAATTAATCAGTGGAACAACCTGTCTCCAAAAGCGATGAATGCTCTATCACTAGAAGTTTTTAAGAAGAGACTGGACAGCCATTTGTCTGAAATGGTATAGGATTTCCTGCCTCCAAGGTCCCTTCCAACTTTATTATTATTATTATTATTATTATTATTATGGATCATCGTACAGTCAGCCAGATGTTCAGACTGGATTTGGCATTTTTGTCTACCTATCGAGTCCTTACCAAGGACTTGGGATAGGCAGATGTGTATGTTTGAATTGATGATATTACAGATATTGTTGCAGGATGGAAGCCGTTCCTAGTAAGGCTGCCTTTTGCAATTGACTGATGGTGAATTTTTCAATGCCAATGTTGTCCAAGTGGTGCTCCAGTTGTTTTGGGATTGCACCCAAGGTGCCTATTACTATTGGTACTACCCTTGCTTGCCTTTGTCACAGTCCTTCTATTTCTATTTGTAGGTCTTTTTATTTTGTTATCTTCTCCAGTTCTTTCATTACTATTACTATTACTATTACTATTACTATTACTATTACTATTACTATTACTATTACTATTATTATTGAAGTCCTGGTGATGGGCTGTACATTTTTGCCATTCTTTTTTGCAACTCTGGAAAGAGCATGTGATGGCATCTTGAAAGTTAACAATTTATATTTGACAGTATGGGTTACTCTGAATTGTAGTTTTGGACATTTTCCTTCATGCTGAAGCTCTTCTGACCCTGTAATTCTGTTACTCTACATAAGTAAGCTCTAAAAAATGGGAATATAAACAAAATTTCAGTCAACTACCTCAATCTACCACATGTTTAAGATCTACAATTGGAATGTGTTTCCTCAAGTATTTGAAACCTTATTGCTGGTAAGTTTACTTTTAATTTCATTTTGTAAGAATAAAATAAAACTAGATTTCTAATTGACTTTCAAAGGCACAATATTTATCTTTTGTCAATATAATTTCTCACCCATTCTGCCAATGTCATGATTTTTCTTTGCAAATCCTGGAGAACCACTGATTTTTCTTCGTTTTTCTTTTCTGTTCATGCCTTAAGCTAAAATTCATAAAATGACAGAGGTTATATTTCAGTTATTTGCCATTTTCACTGATGTTGTTACTCCTGTGAAAGGCCATTCATAATATGGAATAGTTTATACATTAGTTGTGATTGCTCTAATGTTATAGAACATCACATCTCTGTGGAAAAAATAGGACACTTTTATCTGAGACTGATTGCCAGTCAAAGAATATTAGAGATCCCAAAGAAAAACAAGTGTCGTGCTCTTCCACTTTGCTGCCTGAATGTTCTCTGGTCTGGAAAGAAAATAATCTTGGAAGTATGGGAGTGAATTATGTTTTAAGGGAGACGCATAAATTCTTTTGGTGCTCACTAAAACTTTAAATGTGGATGTAAGTAAACAAACATTTGCTATTCTGGGAATGCAGCACAGAAAGCTGAGAAAAGTTTAGATTTTCACTTGGAAACTTTTATTCCTTTCATGCAAAGGTGACCTTTCCACAGCCATCTACTATTATGTCTTTACAATCTATATAAATGAATCTCTTCACACCAGTTTTAGACTTTTGTGAGTACTGGCTGTCAATTCTTGATCAGTGAACAATTGATAGAAAACCTGGGTTTGTAGATTCATAATATATGTGTTGTTCTACTGTCTCTTTTGTATATATAGAGAGATGACCTCGACAGAAATATTTTTATCTAGATGAAGAGGCCTGAAAGCTTCTTTAAATCCTGGGAAACCAAATAATTGGAAGAGGCTTAAACAGATGTGTCCCTGATTCACTGGAGTACAAGGAAGAGGGGTAAAGAACAATCAGACTTGCAAGAGTCTGTTGTTATGCCCAATCTCAGTGTAGTTCTAATATTCCATGGAACTGATCTTTTGGAGTGACCCATTTAATGGGACTGATTCTTTGATGATTATGTTAATTTGGCAGCAGTGTTTTAATCTTCATCAATAAGGTGTAAATGGTCCATCTATGTTCCTGGAACAACATTCAAATCAAACATTGGTTCAAAGATCATTTTAACAATATGGCTGTGAAAATTACAGACACATTCCCTTAATCCTGCCTTCATCCTCATCTAACCTAGATCAGGAGCCATTCATTATATCTATATTAGATCCTAATTAAAGATCCATAATGATTTAGTTCAATACCTTTCAAGAATTAAAAAAAAGTTATTACTGGCATTTTTAAAGTAACTGTTAGTTTAAAAATAAGAATTGCTGGTGTCCTCCTCCATGCTTGGAGGAGCCCATTGTACTGCATTTCAAGATCTTCTGGTTTTCCTTAGCTGGCTTTCTATTAGCTTAATAAGAAATTATTTTAAAGTAACACTGCTTCCTAAAGAGATACAGCAAGCTGTGGATGATAAGGTGCTAAGAGAAGAGAGATCCAGATTCTAGGTCTCTTAAGACCCAGAAGTGTCAGCTGGATGATCTTGGGTAGTCACTCCCCCTTAGTTATAATCAAAGTCCTGCTCTGTGCCAAGTCAAATGAAAAACAAAACCCCTTGTATGATCTTACATCGACATCTTTGCTGTAGGAACTAGCTGGGGCAGTGCCAGAACAGTGACACCTGCAACTATGCAGGATGAATACTCAGAAGATTTTAAGTCTTAAAGAGAGAGCATTGCAGGCCAATTCTATCACTGCCAGAAGTTCGATTCTGACCGGCTGAAAGTTAACTCAGCCTTCCATCCTTCTGAGGTCAGTAAAATGAGGACCCAGATCATTGGGGGCAATATGCTGAGTCTGTAAACTGCTTAGAGAGGGCAGTAAAGTACTATGAAACAGTATATACTTCTAAATGCTACTGCTATTGTTATTGCTAAAGGAACATAATCTTAATACTCACTTCCCCATCAAAATAAATCTAAGTTGCTTATTAATAATAATAACAATAATAATAATAATAACAACAACAATAAATTTAAAAGGTGCTTATTATTATTTTATTTTATTTGTCTCTCATTTTCTTCCTTCTTTCTCCTCCATGACTTTGATTTGGTTGTTTCTACCACTAAAACCAAATTGTGAAACTTTTTGTAAAAGACAGATTTATATATATATACATATTTGTATATACCATTTTGTTCATATCATTCCATTCAGACCTATGCATGTGGACAGTACCATAGAAACATATTTTTGTACTTTCCTCATTTTAACACTCTTCCAAACTTTGCAGAAAAGGTCTCATTAGGATTGTAGCCTGCTAGACAAACCTGACCAGTCAAGCTGCAAGCAGTGAAGCAAGTAAACAGCAGACTTAAAACCCACAAAGGCATTTTCTTTTTTTATCTTCTCACTGTTGACTCATGAACATGGTAGATCAAAGTTGTACATCCTGCATCTGCGTCCTCATTAGCTACAAGAAAGGTCAGTCTGTATACAACACCACAGCATATGTCAGATTAAAGAATCAGTATTATTACTATTTTTAAGATACAGTATCTTTGGGATATATTTCATTAAATCATTTTGTTTCAAATACAGATGATAATCAGAAGTTGACCTTTACAACAAACGAAATAGTCTTGCTGACATTTTATGACAGGGATAAAAAGAAAGCTGGTTCCAGTGTGCTGCATTGTAGAATTTATCTGTATAATTGGAATATAACACAAGTGAAAAAGATTACTTTCCTATACTTCACAGTATCTCTAAAATTTATGAGACAGGTGTTTGTATCAGCTGAAATGATGAGAAGATGGCACTCAACCCAATCCTTAACTTTCTTAACCTGAGGAACCGCAGACTATTTCATGTTCAAAGTTTCTTCTTGAGGATTCTTCTATCAATCTTGCTTTCAAATAAATAACTACTATTATTATTATTATGGATCATCGCACAGTCAGCCAGATGTTCAGACTGGATTTGGCATTTTGTCTACCTATTGAGTCCTTACCAAGGACCTGGGATAGGCAGATGTGTATGTTTGATGTTATTACAGATATTGTCGCAGGATGGAGGCGGTTCCTAGTAAGGCCGCCTTTTGCAATTGACTAATGGCGAATTTGTCAATGCCAATGGTGTTCAAGTGGTGTGCCAGTTGTTTTGGGATTGCACCCAAGGCGCCTATTACTATTGGTACTACCCTTGCTTGCTTTTGCCCCAGTCTTTCTATTTGTATTTGTGGGTCTTTGTATTTTGTTATCTTCTCCAGTTCTTTCTCGTCTATTCTGCTGTTTCCATGCACTGCCACGTCCTCTATATAGAGACAGATGATGACGATGACGACGACTATTATTATTATTATTATTATTATTATTATTATTATTATTATTATTATTATTATTATTATTATTATTATTATTATTATTGTGGTTGGCTGCACAGTCAACCAGATGTTTAGACTGGATTGGCAATTTGTATCTACCTATGAGTCTTTCCCAAGAATCTGGGATAGGCAGATAGATATTTATTTATTTATATATCAAATCTGGAAATGATCCAGAGCGACTATGGGTGATATACATTTAAAACATAAAACCATATATAAATATTAGATTCCCATAGGAGGTAATTAAAAGAGAAATAATTAAACTTGAAAGATAAAAAGGCAGAAGGAAGGCCCTTCAAGGTATTAACCACCCCCACCACTGTGTGTGCTCCTCTGTGAGCCCCAAGTAAGTCAGCAGGAGCTGCACCTCAAAAGGCTGGAAGAGTGGGGGGCCCATTTCACCCCTGAAAAAATGGTTTCTTTTCTATATTCAGCCTTCATCTTTATAGTTTTCAAAAGCTTTCCTTGATTGACTTCCTTCAGCAAAGGTTCTTGGATTTTCTTAATACAGTCATTCAGGTCATGCTTTTTATTATTAGAAAGTGTCACTGCTTCTTATAGAAAGCCAGAAAGGTGTAGTGGTTAAAGTGCTGATTAAGAGCAGGAAAATCCAGGTTCTTGATTTCAATAAGACACATAACCCAGCTGGGTGACTTTATGTCAGCCACTTCTTTTAACCATTGAAGGTTATGGATCACAATCTGCCAATAAAGGTAATAAACCATAATCCACTACACTGGCTCAGTGGGGATTAACCAATTAATGTTTTTCACATTTCCAGTCTAGGGCTGAGAAAGGGGGGGATTGATCCAAATTCTCCCAGTCAGTTTCCATGCCTAAGAGAGGAGCAGACCTTGAGTTTCCCTGCTCCTGACCCTAGGCCAGCACCTTAACAACTATGGCACCCTGGCTGCAAGACAAATGTTATATGTCCCTCCAGATAAGTTTGAGCTTATGCTGAACTGTTCAAATGGTTAGTTCATCATATAAACACATTGGGTTCATATAACGAATGAATCATAATTATTTGACAGTAAGCCCCTAAATGTGCTGTGTGAATTCAGCCATGAATGAATGAACGGCATGTAACTGTTGCTATGCAATGCTTTCCAAAAAATCATTGTGTAATTGTGTACCAGATCACACTGAAATATTTCTTTAAAAAAGATCTAATCATTTTTGTTGTAGCTACCACATTCTGGGGCTCTTTGTGTATCTGATACATTTGTAACTCAGTAAACACATAAATGGACTTTATCATTTAAATACATGTTCGAGCCATTCAAACATTGTGATGTGAAAGTTTAGTTTTCCTCTACAGCTTTTACTAGTTAAAATATTATGTGATCTGAAAGATGGGGGGGGGGGATGTCAGAAACATTTCTCATTTCAGCTCATAGCATTGAGAGGTGAAGAGAAGGATGGAAAAAAAGAAAGAAATAATATGGGTATGGAATGTTCAAGCTGACTGAGGAGTCTCTCCCAATACTTTTAATAAAGTATTTATTTTGAGTTCAAAATGGAGTGAAGAGGAAAACTAAGTGGTGTTTTGTATGGAATCCAATACTCTGAATATATCAAGAAAAAAAGACAATGCCAAGATGATAGGTAAGATAATCTCGGAACCATTACACCAATCTTGTGCTCTGCCCTTTGAAGTCATTCAAAATTTTTAGTTTCTCTTTTCCTCCTGCAACCCACATATCTTGCTTTCACTGATCTTCTTTGTAATGCTGCTGCTTTTGTTTTTCTGGGAGCAGCCTGATCTGATCTAATCTGCTCTGTCTTCTTATATTGAAATTAACAAGCCATATACCCTGAGGCACAGGCTGTATCTATGATAGTGAAGCACAAATGAACTTGAGCACGAGGTCAATCAACTGCACAAAATACATCACACAGTTATTCCAAGCCTCATGCTGTGTCTGTAATTGCCCCTTGTTCTGTCATTAGAGCTCCCCTACAAGTCATTATTTTGAGTCAGCAAAGCTGCAGGGAGCATTCAGCCCAATGGTTAGCAGAAAGCCGGATAGATAATATAAATATCTCCCTATAGTGGCATACAAGAAGCAGGTATTTAGATTAGTCCTTCTAAAGTGTGCAGCTGTTTAGTCCCTTTATGAAACCAAAGCAAAGCTATAATCGTGAAATATTCAATGCCGATTCCCATAAGCTGATGGTTCTTCCAAGGAAAGGAGGAGAAAATGGACCCTATGCCCTCTATTACGGTGCTAAATCCAGCTTTAAGGATCGTAAGCAGGGAAATGCTAAGCAACGGCAAAAAACGAACGCCTGATAAAGGTTGTTTTGTATTACTGTTTAAGTGAACTTATTATCCACAAAGGAATGCTTGTTACATGCAAATCACAAGATGATTAATTGATTGGGGTTAGGGGTACACTGATTTGTATACTAGGCAGGCTGACTTTCAAAGAAAGCACTGTTTAAAACATACAGCATAGGATAAGTGATGAAAATGGTAATCTGATCTAGAGAACAAAAGCTGATATTTTCCTACAATGAAAACTATGCCAATGACATATTGTTCCCCCTATTCCAAGGAGGGAAAGGACTTTTGGACGGTATTTTAGGATCCACAACCCTGAAAGTAGATGCAGAAAAGAGAAAATCAACACAAATATATAACTGAAACAGCAGAATATGGTTCTTTTACATCAGAAATGACAATTTCAGAGCAATTTCTGGAGGGACATGTTGGACTGCAGGTCTCAGAAATATAGTTTGTATATCTATGCAATAAAGTAAGGCAAAAATCGCCTTTAGGTTTTGCTCAGTGATAGCATAGTTTCGTGCATTCCCAGAAGATATTTTGAAAAAAAAAAGATGCTCTGTTGATGAGCTACAATCCCTCCCCCAATCCTACATATTCTTCTTACACTGTTAGGAAGAGGAGACTCTATCCTAATTTTCTCTCCCCTCTACCTTCCCCAATGTGTGCTATATTTTGAAATATATTACTGTGGATGCAGTTAAAGAACGTATTCAGATTTGTTTTCAGAATATTATTGTATTTTTCCATTCTTCTTTGTGGAATTACAGGTAAAGTTAGCAAGGAAGAAGACTAAGAAGAGGAAGAAAAACAAGGGGCAAACATAATTAAGGCTAATATGAAATATGAAAGAAAGCTAGGCAAGTGTGGTAGTAGGACTAGTCCTGACTATGGACCCGGACCCAGACCTAGACTCATGTAATTTGCTAAATTTGCTTTTGAGAATTTATCAGCATAGTATTCTGTAAGCAACATTATCATAAAGAAAGGAAGAGATAACACAGATCTTTTTAGTTTGTGGTTGAAAGAATTGCAATAAGAGAATGCCTCCCTGTGTATGGCTCTTGGATCCCAGTTCAGCTGGATTGCTCTGCAGATGCAAATTTCTGTATATAAGTGAATCTTCATTGTCTTGAATAGAAATTGAACAGAGCACATGTCAAGAAGTGAGATTCTCCTGCATTCACTCCTAAGTTTTTGTGTATACAATGAGCTAGAATAACCTCCATGAACTGAATTATCCTTCTGTACCATGGTTCAGCGAAGATCATTATATTCCAGCACAGCTTGAGTGATTTTAATGCCAAAAAGCATCAGCAAGAAATACAAATGTTACAAAAATATTGAAACAATACGTTTTAAAAAGAAATGTACCACAAGATCCTATATACTTACTTTACCTTGTCTCCAAGGTCAACACTACCCTTTTATGGAAAATTAAAATGCTTTGTGTTGTTGGGTAACAGTTCTGGTGTGAACACTGTTGAAGATGCATTCACTTTTCTTGAAAGGACAAAAAAAAATAAATCCAGGCCTGGAATCCTATGTTGGCTGAGTAAGAATAAAAGACCCTTTAAACAACAAAAACAAAACACCCTTAACAAAGTTAATCAAGTGTGTTTTTCATTCATGTTCCTATGAATGGTCTTACTAATATTAAATTAAATTATGGCAGCAAAAAATTGTGCTTGGAAAAATAGATGCAATTTAGTTGTTTGCACAAAATATAGTATATACTCACAAGAATTTGTGGCACCCAGAAAAACAAAGGGGGAAAAAAGAAAAGGGAAAATGTAAGACTGAATACCTTCTTCAATAGGCACAATATTATGGCTTATTTTATTTGTGATTGACACTCATCTTGAACATCAAGTGCTTTCATACAGAGTCCTTACCTTGAAGATAAAATAGACTTTGTAACTATTACATAGTGGTATTCATAGAGAGGAATCTAGTAAACAAGAACAAAAGCTCACTTTTTATGATCCCATCACTTTTGTATGGTGTTGCAGTCTAAATATAAAGTAGGTGGATTTGCATCACAACATTGTGATGCTTGCTTTATCATTTCTTCTCATTACCTCTTCGTAGATGCCCATATACAAGTTTCTATGGTATGATATAATGCAAAGTAGATAAAACCTGTATATTCCTAGTATCAATCACCTTGGCTATATCAGATTCTATTATGGAGGCATCATAAATCTAAATAGAAGAATTGGACTTTTCTGAACTATTCAGAAGAAAACCTATTTTACTTATATATCTACCAGTATTATATACATAATTTTTCTTTAAATAAAAGCCACACCAAACAGTCTTCAATTATTTGCATGGAATCCAATGGTCCCTGGACTCTTCTATAATGGACAATGGAAGTCCACTGCAGAGGAGTTCCTGAATGATGGTAGACCTATTTGTTCCACTATAGATAATACAATATTAAAAAGAAGACTATTACAGTGAAATAGATATTGTCAGTGCTTTTTTTGTAAAAAAAAAAAAAAAAAAAAAGGTGCCGGAACTCACATACGACATACAACCCACCTTGCCTACCCTACAAGGTTCCACCCAAAAAAGGTGCCGGAACTCTGTTCTGGGCATTCTATGACAAAAAAAGCCTTGAATATTGTATATTATGTTTCTTATAATTTGTATCCTGGCTGACCAAATTAAGAACCCTGAGAAGTGGCAATTTCACTGTCACTGCTAAGACACGCTTTGTCCTCTTTCTAAATCCTTGAGATAGCTTTTATGTTATACCTTTTATTGTTTTCATCCAATCACTTCCTTAGAACAGTGGAAGGGCCATATTCCTTTGTGACTTTATTTAGCATCTTCCTGAGAATTTGACTCAGCGTATTTTCTCCAGGTTCTGGGTTCCGCAGTAGGATAAATCTCTTTAGCCTCAAAAATACACAAGAAAGTGCACACTTTGTTTTAGCCTACTATGCTGTACATTTTATATCTACTGTCTTATCACTTATCAAACAAAGAAAGGTATTCTCCTTTAAGAAAAGCAAGGTTATCAGTTTTGGCACACTAGACAGGTTTGTTCACCTTCAATAACTGCTGACTTTAAAATGTCCCCGTATTATTAAAGATTTTTTAGTGTCATCACTTACAGAATTTGTAATCAATATTGAAGCTTTAACATGTATAAGCATTAATACTTAGCTCTGATATATACCGTAGTCCTCTAGATGCTTTGCACTGAACCACATAATTTTAAAGCAAGATAATGAAGTACTTGTGAAAAATCCTTGATTTTTTCAAAAAAATATATAATTAACTATTCAAATTTAACCAGAATTAGAAAAGGCTGTTACTGATTGAGATGTTTATTTACTTTCTGATGATAATTCCAACCAATGGTCACTTTGTGAAGCTGTGGGCTTTTATTTTCTCTGTGCATGAATTGTGTATTTTGAGGGAATCTTTCCTAGCAACTGGTATTCACAGGTAAACTTGTGATTCATAGCCAATAATAATCTTCCTTTAAGGACTCCCCAATTAAAGCCACCCAAGTGGTTGATTTGCTAATGTTCCAGTAGGATTATTTTTGTTTGAAAGAAAGGAAATCACCAGCTTTCTTTGAAAGTATCCAGCTGAATTTCATCTGATAATAGGTCACCTTTCATAATTTGTGCTAACAAAAGTAAGCTGCATACCACAAACCAAGCTTTTGCTACTACAACTGTTTCTATAGAATTTATTGAGTGATCTTTTCCAAAGTAAGAGTTTCATTCTGATGAAAAGTGCTGTTCAAGACAGGGACATGCCATTTTGTTTCCTGGCAAGAAGCAATTTAAGAGTAATATTTCTATCTTTGTGGGCTAAAGAAAGTTCTTTACAGTAATTAGTCCTCTGCTGCTTTTTTAAAAAAAAACAACACACACACACTCACCCAAGATATATACTTTTTGCTCCTATCAAATAATCTAAAATAATTTAAATACTCCTTAAATTATTTTGGAATAGTTATTTTTAATAGCATAGATTCAGCAGATGGTAGGACCTAGATGACCTTGAGTGATTACAGAAGCTAAGCAGGGTTTTTCCATTTTCATATCTGAAAGGGAGACCACCTGGGAATTCCTACAAAGGTAGTTAGACTGGAAATTTCTTTTTAAAGATCCTTGAAGAAGACAATGCAATCCTCTTCCTTAACGCTGTCAAGAAAACCACATGGATGTAGTTACCAAGTGTAAAGCTCATCTCAGGAGCATCTTTGCTTTTATTCATAGCGAATCCAGCACTATTATACATCTCTTTGTTATCATGCTGTGAAATGGAGTACTCTGAGTGGACAAATCTATATCACTTTTTTTTCTGGTTGTCTGAAAGCTTACTTTTCTTTGATTGTAGTCTGGAGGTCACTCAACACTTGACATTCACTTTAAAAAACATTTCCTGACAACTAAATATTGCCCATTTTATTGTACATGCAGGCAGTAAAAACATGTCCTTGTGTAGCCAGTTGCAAACAGAATGAATGTGAACAAGTTGAAGTGCATCAAAATGTTTTACCTTAATTGCAAGAAATATAGTTTTGCTGGATGATCTGTTTCCCTACCTCATTTGACTCCTTCAGGAGTCAAGCCAAAAGCCCAACATTATCAGATATATATTTTTTTCCTCCCCTTAAGCATGCACTAGCAAGAGAGAAGTAGAGGTGGTAAAATTTGCTGAAATGTTTCACTATTTAGTGCCTGGAAGATGTAAGTACTTTTCATAATGCATAGCAATAAATACAAGAAAGAATAAACGAAAGCAATACTACATTGTCATAGGTATGTCTACAGCAGGGGTATCAAACTGCCAGCCCGCGGGCTGGATGCATCATCCGGAAGCCGCCCCCACCCCATTGCCGGCAATAGCAAAACTGTTCCGATACGTCTCGCGACATCACGTGACATCGTGACGTCATGTGACATCTACAGCCTTCTCCTGTGGTGGCATGCTTTGCAAATGTTAGATGACTAAGGTTTCTTCAATTCCAAAGACTGAGAAATGTTCCTTTCCTATGTTATGAACAGAATTGATGTGTATGCTTTGCTTTCAGTGATTATTTCTATTCTTTATGCCAGGGGTGTCAAACTGCCAGCCCATGGGCCGGGTGCGTCATGCCGAAACCACGCCCACCCCATTGCCAGCAATGGAAAAAAAGTTGTGATACATTGCAACACGTCACGTGATGTTGCGAGTTTGACACCCCTGCTTTATGCCATAGATAATTCTTGCACACAGTTGAAATCAACCAGCTACTTCTGCTTTATTTTCAAGCAGCTGCTTCATTCCATTATCGTAACCAGGTCAAATTTTACCTTGCTTTCTTATGTTAGGTCTAGAATTTCCCCAAGGGTTTTTTTAATGGGGAGAGGGAAGAAACCTTTCTTAAACAGCAGATAGTCCCTTCTTGCTTGTTGTGTCTTATATAAATGCATAATACTGAACTCTACAATAATAATTTCTCTGTTAGCATTTAAAACGCTTGCTTAGCAGCAATAATACTTATACTCAAAAGAGAGCAAAAAATCTTTGATGTCCCTCCTGTAGTACATACAGTATGCTTTAAGATTATGTTTTTCATGCAGCCAACCAGCTTATCATTATTGAAATAAGAGCAAATCCTCACACTTAAATCACCTTGTTCTAAAGCCATTGCAACTTTCCAATCAGAAGGCATTGGAACTGAAGTATCTTTCCCCCCATTGCTTTTTATTGGTTATGTGTGTGTGTGTGTGTGTGTGTGTGTGTGTGTGTATCTGGGGGTGGTAGAGGGGAGAGAAAGAGAGAAATGCTTCTTTGCTCTGGAATACTGAGCCTTTGGTCAGTTTTAAGAGAGCCGAAACAAATCTTCATGTTGTAATAACTACCTCTTAAGTGAATTAACCTTGTTTTTCCCCCTGGGCTCATGTTAAAGGAAGAGAAATTGTTACCCATTACCTGGTAGAATTATGACACTTGACTTGTAGTGTGCAAAATTTCATATTGGCTTTGGGGAGGCAGGAGCAGAGAGAAGCTTATTTTCAGAGCATTGCAAGCAAGTGTTTTGCACTTTAACCTTCTTAAGTAGGATAACATGCTGGAGATATATGAAATGAATTCAGAATTCCCTGTGGACACAATCTGAAGAATCACTCCACAGTGCAATTATATTTATGAAAACAAATCTCTAACATTCTTATGTAATTTACTTGCAGTTCAAGACACAGCTTCGGCTGAAAAGTGGAGACAGTCATTATTAATTTAATCAGCAGCCCTCAGAGCTATTGCAAATATGAATGACTCTGGCCTTACAGGTGTAATGTGCAGCGTGCATGAAATTCTGAGCACTGTTCTCTTTGAAACTTAGGAGGAAAGTGATAAAAATTTTATGGGGCTAATGAAAATTTAAGATTAAAATACAAGATCAAAATAATTCTCTGCTATCAATGTTTTAAGAAGAAGCCTTTTGGAAGGAACTTGGTGTCATGTCTTTCTCCTCTAGAGACCTAACTTAGAACTACTGACTACAGCAGACATGTCAAACTCGTGATGTCACATGACATTGCACGACGTATCGGAGCTTTTTCCCCATTGCCGGCAATGGGGGGCACAGTTTCCTCGTGATGTGTCCGGCCCATGGGCCAGCAGTTTGACACCCCTGGACTACAGGGACAGATCTCCCTGATTTGTTTTGTGTTTGAAGTTGAACTTACTAGTGTCTATTTACTTCTTTATATATTGTCATCCTGAAACCATCTTTTACTGAAAGCTTCTCAGGAATTAATTCAGCTTCTCTAAAAAGTCCATAATCAACAACTCAACCTTGAGACGAGACACAGTCCATGCTATTATAATTACATAACAAGCATGAAAGACTTGTTCCTTTGTCAAAAATTTATACAGTTTATTCCCAACAACTTTTGGACAATTTATAGAATCTTGCATGGTGGTTTGCCATAAAAATGTCACTCAGTTACCAACAGTAGTTAGTTCTGTGGCCCATTTCATAATAATGGGGAATGTTAACAAGACACTGAAGAAGCAATATAAAATGAAGAGAACAAGGCATATGGAACATATGCATTGTTTTGTGTCTGGCTGTTAGGCTTTAAAGTTTTTTAGATCACTCTTTGTTTGTATGGCATGCCTATATCACACAGGTATATTTGTCACTATCCACCCTGATAAAGGAGATTAATATTAGAACAGAAAAAGACTTCAGGAAGTAATGGAATAATTGTAGGATTCCATTAAAAAAATCCTCTTAGATATAATATCCTCAAGACATAGAGTTGTTTTTACACTTAATCAACAGTGCCCCAACCAACATATTAAAGTTGTAATTTATCAGAGATTATTATAGGCTAACCACCATAATGTTATTAAGTATTTTAATAGCAATTTACTGAAGCTATCTCATTAGGATGATGACATATTTAAGAGCTTAACAAAATTTTCAAGACTGAAAAATTAACTAACTGGTGAGGAAACATGGAAAAAAATTAAAATAGTGTGGATTATATTCCAATATTACAAGAAGTCTTTATCTTGCAACATCAGTTGTGAAGAACATTAGTTTAAGTTGAGTCATAAGACAATGTGTACTAATTTTCAAAAGTGAGATGATCTGCCTATAGACCAGTGGTTCCCAATCTTTTCTATACCCCACACCCCTAGAACGCTTCTGATATATTCTTGCACCCCTTACAAAACTTTGAAATAATTTTGAAAACCCAAGTTTTTGCACCCCCTGGAATATTGTCTTGCACCCCCAAGGGGTGCGAGCACCCCTGGTTGGGAACTCCTGCTATAGACAAAGGAGCATATAGTATAATTCCTAAGACTGTACTGTTTGAGGCAATTGTAGCTGAGCATACCTAAATATTTTCTGTCCATTCTAAGACACAATGGAATCTAATTCTCCAATCCAATCACCAGACATTTCACAAATAATGTTAGGGTATTCTATTTTAACTTGATAGAGTAGCAATTGGGTTATAACAAGTAAGGAGAATAATATAAGAATATTCAAAATGTATCGTGTAAAATTGATCTTAGACAACTCACTATTGACAGATTATTGGAGGTCTCTGCTCCCTTTTATGCAATCTAGCTCTTTATAACTTCATTGCAAAACAACCACAACCACAATAAAACAGCTGAAAATACTCAGAATCCCATCTTCTTAAAGGAATGCTTTAATTTATCTAAACATAGGTGTTTTTTTAATTGGAGTCTTATAATTAATTATTATTGGGGTCTGAGAGCCATGGTGGCACAGAGGTTAGAATGCAGTATTTAGGCTAATTTTGCCAGTTGTCAGCAGTTTGATCCTGATGGGGTTCAAGATTGACTCAGCCTTCCATCTTTCTGAGGTTGGTAAAATGAGGACCCAGATTGTTGGGGGCAATAGGCACACTGCTTAGAGAGGGCTGTAAAGCACTATGAAATAGTATATACATTTAAGTGCTATTACAATTGCTGTGCTGTAATGCAAAGGGGCATCTGCTTTTTAGCGTGAAAACAGAGATATTTCCCCTTTTTCTTCCGATCACCCTATATGAACAGTTTCTGCTCTTTCATCAATGGGAAGCAACTTTCTATCACAGAAGACATTGCTCCTTTCTCAATGGTGAAATTGGTCATGAAAAATACATCCCAGTTTTCATCACTAATAGCACTTTGGATTTAGAAGCTACTCTAAGCTA
This sequence comes from Protobothrops mucrosquamatus, assembly GCF_001527695.2. NCBI lineage: Eukaryota > Metazoa > Chordata > Lepidosauria > Squamata > Viperidae > Protobothrops > Protobothrops mucrosquamatus. The sequence goes on along the minus strand of NW_015387816.1, from coordinate 141,084 downwards.
GCAAATGATGTATCCATGCAAAAAGACTTGTCCCTAAAGAAAGCAAATGGTTATTTGTTTGGCCAAATATATATAAGGTATTGTAGCCATATATATAAGGATTAAAACTAGTTTCCCCTGAATATGTTATTTATATTCTCAGACAGTCTTAAGCATGACATAACAATGAAAACATCTAATAAATAATATTTGCTGATTAAGTTAACAGAGCATGACTTATTAGAGCACTGATTAAGAGGGCATTGGTACTTGGAATTACATTCATTTCATGGTGTTTGCACAGAACGTCATAGCTTCAACTAATAAATGCACTGAGCATTAACAAAAGACCTTCAGTTTGACGAAATGGTCATAAATGAATTCCTGGGGGATGAATTAGATCAATAAGAAGCTGTTCAGGAAACAACACTTCTTTAGAAAGCAAATATTATCAGATAGATAGATAGATAGATAGATAGATAGATAGATAGATAGATAGATAGATAGATAGATAGATAGATAGATAGATAGATAGATAGATAGATAGATAGATAGATAGATAGATAGATAGATAGATAGATAGATAATTTTGTCTCTAATTGAAATACAGGTGATCAACTTTGAAGGAAACTTTTACTTGACTCAGAATTAAAAGAAATTGAGCCTCCTCCAATATCTTAGTAATCAAGACAGAACTTGAAAGCAAGAAAAATAGCTTAAATATTCTACAAAAAATAAGAAACTTTGCATATCATGATATTCCTAGCATCCTCCCTAAATACTGAGTTTGATTAAAGTAACTTCCTTTTTCTGGTTTTCAACCATCTTTCTTCCGGTTTGTGCTTCTATATTTTTGAGTGATTAGTTGATAGCTTCTTAAACTCTAAAAGGGCTGACTATTGTCCTTACTTTAAAATTTGGCTTGGACCCATTATTCTGGCTTTGTTGCTGAACTGAACACCTCCCTTTCTTTCTTTTTGCCTTCTGACAAAACTTCACCAGAGATCTTGAGCTTCCAGTTGGACAGCAATACAACTGTTAGTCAGCATGAAGCAGCAGACCTCCTATAAAGAAAACAAATAAGCTCTACTCTTTAACTATGAATTCAGAGAATGCTATGCTGGATGGTTTTTCTCCTTCTTTGATTTCATTGTTAAATTATCTCCCAAAATAGCAAAATTCAATCTTTTGCCACTGCAAATAAAAATGGTTATCCTGGTCCTCCAATGGATAACATCATCTAGCTTGAAAAGTTCCTAGCGCTGTACCCAGTGATTGTTGGAAGCACACTAGTAGATGTTTTTAAGCTTTGGCCTGCTTCAAAAGTGTTTGTGCTTATACAAATTTATTTAATCAATCAATAAATATTACTACCTCCCCCATCCTAATATGCCATTTGTAAACTGCCTAGAGTCATTCAGGTGAGATGCGTGGTGTAAACATTTGAAAAAAAAAAGTGAATAAAATAATGATCTACTACTTCCTTTTTTTGTAACATATACTCTTATTTGAACTTTCAGGAGATCATCTGTTGTGAGATGGTCAGATTTATGCAGGCATGAATATGCTAGTAAAGTCTTAGGTCAGTGTTTCTCAACCTTGACAATTTTAAGGCATGTGGACCTCAACTCCCAGAATTCCACAGCCAGCATTGCTGGCTGTGGAATTCTGGGAGTTGAAGTCCACATGCCTTAAAATTGTCAAGGTTGAGAAACACTGTCTTAGGATGTGTACATAGTTGGAAGAAGCTATTCATCCCACAAGCCTTTCCCTGTGTTTCTGTAATATATAATACCATTTTATTTTCCTCTTATCAAGCGTTCAAAGAGATTATGGAATTTTCCAGCCAAAAGGCACCCTGGTCCTTTATCATAGAAGCATCCCTATAGAGCTTCTACATTTCTGGAGACAGGCAGAGAAGAAAATAGGCTTCCTAGCTGGTTTATCTACTTTTGGAAGCATATACCTGAAGGTTAGACCATTATAGAGAAAGCTTGAGCTAGAGCAGGGGTCCCCAACCCCCAGTCTGTGGACCGGCACTAGGCTGCGGCATGCCAGCAACCAAGCCACACAAACAAGTGAAGCCCCATTTGCTGGATGCAGGCAGCACATGAAACCATGCCCCCTCTGGTCCACGGAAAAATCTTTCTCCATAGAACTGGTCCCTGGTGCCCAAAAGGTTGGGGGCCTCTGAGCTAGAGTGTCCTTAACTGCTCACTTTCCACCTTCCTTTAGCTAGACAAGAGAGGCAAAATGACATTGTTGTTGTTGTTTAGGTTTATATGCAGACTTTCCTCCAGCAGTGCAAGATGGTTTATGTAGAGGTTCCCCTTTTATCCTACAATAACAATTCTGTGATTTAGATTAAATTAGATTAAACTAACAGATTCATCCAGAATAGTCCAGTGAATATCCATAGCCTAGGATGACTAAAGGTAGGGTTTCCAGTTCTACTTGAACACTTTAGCACCTTTACAACCACATTACATTTGATCACCATTATTCTCCCTCTGAAAGTACATTAGAGGGATGATTCTTGCCAGGTAATGAAATTCTCAATGTTGTAAGACATAAAGAAAAAATGATGAGTTAGCCTCCGTTCATTTTTTTTTTTTTTTTGGTGGGGGAGCAAATAATTATTGTGTTGGTCTTAGATTGCTCAGTTGACTCACCATGTGCTTATTTATCCTCTACTTTTGGCCAATGCAAAAGGAAAGGCTGAACTTAGCAGAGGTAGGCCTCACCTGGTAGAGCAGACCAAGATATCAACTCCACAGGAAGGTAAAAATTACTTTTATTGAGATTGGTGCTAATAACAGAATCTATAAGTCTCATTATGCTGTACCTCTTTCCCCCTCATATTCTTCAGTGAATTAGGGAAAATTTGCTTGAGCTGCTTCCAAATGTTATCCCATTCTGGGGCTTAAAAATGCTACAGCCCTTTTGCCTAGGCAACACTTTCTACATAATTCTATCAAGGTCATCTCTCTTAGTGGAAAGGTAGGAAATATTGGAAAGGAGGTGAGGTTTTTAAGAAAAGACTTGTCTGGAATGGTATAGGGTCTCCTGCTGGGGCAGCAGGGGTTGGACTATAAGACCTTCAAGGTCCCTTATAGCTCTGTTATTCTGTTATATATTCTGTTATATTCTGCCTGCTCATGCTTCCTCTTTCTTGACAAGGATGGAGGAGGAGAGAAGCAAAACCTGACTGATCCTCTGTCATCAGCACTTATACTCTTTAAAAGGTGAAAAAAAAAATCGATACAATTTGAAGAGAAACCAGAGTATAACCACACCCTGTCATTACTCGATGTGAAGAACTGCCACAACATGCAGAGTCAGTGAGAGAAGAGAAAAAAATTACTGTTCTTTCCAGGATTAACTTCCTACACTTTTTCTTTACCCAGCAAACAAGCATGAACAAGTAAAATAACTCCTTGCATTTTTCTTTTTAATATTATGTGGGCGGTCCCATTTTTAAAACCAGGTTGATCAAAGGGATATCCTGTCTCCACTGCCTAGGGTGGCAGAGGGAGAAACATAGACAGTAGAACTTCCAGGGAATGAAGGATGGGAAAGGGCCTTAAAATATTTCTATTTATTTCTCAGTTGCTGTTCCTCAGCAATACTGTGTTTTCCCGAAAGTAAACCCTATTCCAAAAGTAAGCCCCAGCTGATTTTTTTTTGGGGGGGGGCTAATATAAGCCCTCCCCAAAAGTAAGCTAAGCCCTAGCGTGGGGTGGGGGGAGTTGGCCCAGATCTTCCGTGCAGCCACCGGAGTGCCCCCCCACCATTGGTCTGTCAGGGCCCTTCACCAGCAGCCACTGGTGGAACCAGCTACCACTGGCCCCACCCTCTCCATCCCACTGCCTGCTTGTCTGCAGCTACAATGAACCAAACCCTCAGTGAGCCCCAGCCTCCGCCCACCTGCCTACTGGCCCTACTTCTGCTGGGACATTTCTCAGCTGTGTTGGGTGGTGTGCAGCCTCCAAGTGGCTGCCTGTGCTGCTGGCCTCGTGGGGCTCTTTGCTCTCCTGGCAGTGCTGCTCTGGGCTGCCTTGCTGGGCTGCTCCTGCCTGGCGCAGGGTGAGTCAGCCCATATCTTCCTTGCTACCTCTGGAGTGTGCCCCCTGTCAGCCTGCCAGGGCCCTTTGCCAGTGGCCACTGGTGAAACTGTGACACCCACGCCTCAGCCTTTGGGCTGGTGAGTGCCACCAGCCTGCATGCCTACTTGATGCAGGTGGCAGGAGGGTGGAGTTGCTTCACTCTGCCTGCCAGACACCTGCCGAAGCCATGCAGGTTAAGGTTGCTGTGTGTGCCCCTGCCCAGATGCCCTCGCCTGCCCCAAACATTTTTTTACTAACTTGCCTTTCAGCTGTATTGTGTTTCTCTGTTCACTTCTCAGCCTTTGCCGCATGTTTGTGAAACAAAAAAAGAAAAGTTCAATCAGACTTTTTAATTTTGTGAGATCTCCACACCCCCTGCCACTGCTTCGCCTCCTTATCTCATGGTGGTGGCGTCAGCCACCGGCCAGGCAGAAAAGTGATCCAGCAGGAGCAGCCTGTAGAGGCCAAAAGTGCCTAGCTGGTATGAGAGGTGCAGCACCCGCCAGGGCCTGAAGAATGTCAGGTTCAGCCCTTAGCCTGGTGTCTGCAGCATCAAGTAGGCCTGCAGGCTGGTGGCACTCACCAGCCCAAAGGCAGAGGCATGGGTGGCATGGTTTTACTGGCAGTCACTGGCAAAGGGCCCTGGCAGGCTGGCGGGGGGACGTTCTGATGATCGCATGGAAGATCTGACTTGCCTTATGCCAGGCAGGAGCAGCCCAGCAGGGCAGCCCAGAGCAGCACATCCAGGAAAGCAAAGAGATCCACGAGGCTAGCAGCGTGGGCAGCCGCTTGGCAGCTGCATGCCACCCGATGTGGCCAAGAAATGTCCCAGCAGCAGTAAGGCCAGTAGGCAGGGCAGGCGGAGGCTGGGGCTCGCCGAGGATTTGGTTTGTTGCAGGTGCAGACAAGCAGGCAGTGGGATGGACAAGTCAGGGCCAGGTGTAGGTGGTTCCATCAGTGGCTGCTGGTGAAGGGCCCTGGTGGGCTGGTGGCGGAGGGGTTGCTCCGGTAGATGCACAGAAGATCTGGGCTGACTCGACCAGTGCCGGGCTCAGTGCCATTTCTGCCACTGCCCACCACGACCACACCAGTACCATACCTGGTCTGCCACCATGCTCTCGACGCCACATTGCTTCTCCACCCCATGCACAGGCCTCATCCCACCCCGTGTGCTCACAGCCTACTGGTGCCGGTACCAACAAAAAGTAAGCCCTCCCCGAAAGTGAGACCTTCTGCTTATTTCAGAGCCCCAAAGAAAGTAAGACAGGATCTTACTTTTGGGGAAACACTTTTTCTTCCAAAAAAGTGAAAAAGTTTATGAAATATGAATTTGACACCAGTTGTAATTAGGTCCCAAATGGCCAGTGTGATTGTATTTTAACTGACAGATGTGGCATAATCCAATCCCATGTTTCATGAGAATTGAAGGATAAAGGGCAGCATCAGGATTTCAGTGACAATTTCCCTGGACTGCAATGTGTTAGTTAAAATGGTGAGCAAAAATCACAGCATGATACCTTCAGCTAAACTCATTAATAGGAGCCATTGGAACACAGAGAAAGAGACCAGACTGTCCATTTCTCAGATATATGTCTCACTGAAGCCAGACAGATGAACAGGCAGGTTAGAAATGTAATTTTGTTTGATAATAGAGCAGGGCAAAAGAGCAGAATCAAGTGAGGAACATGAAATAGTCTAGAAAGGGGAGGAAATTATTTTATCTTTAAAACCAAGCAAACAGAGAACAGTACTGACGGCACACTATGAAAGAACAAGAGGAGATCAGTACGATGTACTGTTTGCTTGCTTCCCTTCACTCTTTTAGCCCTATTACAGTTTTGCATTGGGCCTATCAAGCATTCTCTGTCCCTCTCTTTAAGACAATTAACTTTGAGATAATTTCAAACTCTCTCTCATTAATGATAATAGCAGTAGCCTAATGGGCACCTATAATCCTTACCTATATAATTGTTTTATACCACTGTTGTTGTAGCACTCATGCTTTCTGGTACATATTTTCCTTATCTATATCTTTCCTTCTCTATCCTTCTCCTTTCTTCTCTGCTTTTGCCTCTCTCTCTCTCTCTCTCTCTCTCTCTCTCTCTCTCTCTCTCTCTCTCAACATCTAACTACTGTTGTGTCAATATAATGTCAAGAGGACAAAACGTATATTATCTTAATGATGTCTGGGATGTACTATAAATTATTGCTACTGGTTCACTTGCCCTTCTCCTTTTCTTAGGCACTTGATTATTCTTGGAAGGAAGAAACAGACAGGACAGATATACAGATAAAATTATATTTAATGTAGAATCCCATTGATTTTAATGTGTCTGCTCAAAACGTGACTAAATTGAGATGTGTTCAATAATTCTACAAGTGTGTCACCATTACTGATAGCTAGAAACATGCTTAGCAGGAGTTACTCTTCCCCTAGTTAATTCTAATCTGTATCAGAGAAGCTCTACTGGAAGGGGAAATCACCTGTGTTAATCTGCACCAGCCTTCCATCCCATTAGTGTTATATTTGACTCATGAATAAAGCATAAAGCACACTTCCCAACCTTTCCTCCTTAGTGTTTTTAATTTCTTCTAGACTGCTTGATCATTCTTTTGGGTAATTGTGGGTTCAATGTACTAGGAATAAAATGTGTTGATTTTAAATCTTGGCACTGGCAGGGATTTCAAAATGAGTTTATATTGAGGGTTGCAGAAACACAATCTCTTTATATGCATGGTTGCAAATGAGTCTGGGACAACTGTTCTGACTTTGAATGTCACGGAGGCACATGTTACAGAAAACAATTTTAAATTCCCTTTTCTGATTCAGGCTCAGGATGATGTGGAAATGTTTGTGTGAACAACCAAACAATTATTTCATTTTAAAATATCATTTCTGCATATCCCTTTGAATTCACAGAAAATAGTATAAGAAAACAAGCAAGTAGGTTAGTGAGCAAATGTGGCAGGAACCGAAATTCATGATTGCAAGATTATAGATCGTAAAACCATGCAGTTTTTCTTATATCTCCTATTCCCTCACACTTAAAATGTGATGTATTGATGTACCTCAAACTAATTTATTGAGCACAAAAGACACATGCTGCATTTAAGGCACCTGCCTACTGAGAAGCAATTACCTTTCAAAGAAATACTATCACCATGGTGCCTCACAGACAGACACAAAGAAGCTCCGATATAGAGTCTCTCTGTTCAGAATCCTGGGATGTCTGAGTGCATGAAATTGTGGTTGTTTTTATTAAGATCATATTCCAAACTACTATAAAATATGGCAATATCTTACTTCAATAGATTTAGTCCTGAGCTGAGACAGAAGAAATTTAGATGGATCTTTTCAAAAGCTTTCTCTTTGTATAAGATGAAACAAAATATTGAGAGAAATTTGTTCAATATGCTAGAAGCACATACAGACATCACCCCAAGATTTAATTGTGCTGGGTAAACATATGGGCCCTTTCAAATGAAATTGGATTGGAATGAGGCAAGTTCCTTATTCAGCCATGAAGTATACTTTGACCCTGTCATCTTTGTTCTGGTTGACTAATTTCACAGGGTTGTTGTGCTGACAGAACGCAAACTGGTCTAATGTATTCTGAGCTTTTTTAGGGATAGGAAAGAAGGAGATGAGAGAGAGAGGACAATGATACTTCTGATGATTATAGACCAATATATATAAGATATATTTCATAGCATCCCACAATAATTTGATACAGTTTATAAGACCAGTAATTACCATTTCTCAGGGAAGTAATTCTGTAAGTTCAGTTGGTGGGATAAGAATAAAGCATATAGAGAAATATAGAGTGCTCTCTTCTTAGTTGTATTTCATAGCATAAAAATAACTATCCTAAATCCAATCTGAACAAATGTAGAATTAGGTCAACTCAACCATGCAGGACATATTTTTTTTCCTTATTCCCTTTTTGCTTTGGCACCTGATTTAGCAAAAAGGCAATTGGGCTTTTGAAGTAGGAACATAAAACATGTCTGTTTTCTGAAGGTGCCCTAGTTTTTTTTTTTAACCCATTCTGAAAGAATACTTGTGTAACCAATTACATGAAAGTCTCATTGTATTCCAATTTCACTTCAAGCAGCAGTCGAGTTAGCTTTCCTTTACCTACCCAATGACCTACAGGAAGCTGAAAGTCTTCTTCAAATATAGAAATTTAGTTAAAACAAAAAACCTGGATTTTGATCTGTGTGCCTATATTATTAGAGATATTCACAAGAAATAATCATTGTCAGATTCTGAAGAAGAGCAAAAGTGTTTATAAATCAGCATGTGCAGCAATTAAAAAGGGAAAAAAGGAACCTTGATATGTAGTGTCACAATATAAACCAATATAACTATGGCTAAAACACAAGATCTTACCAGAGGGATATCATTAATTAATAATAATAATAATAATAATAATAATAATAATAATAGTAAAGTTGGAAGGGACCTTGGAGGTCATCTAGTCCAACCCCCTGCTCAGGCAGGAAACCCTATAACATTTCAGACAAATGGCTGTCCAGTCTCTTCTTAAAAACTTCCAGTGTTGGAACATTCACCGCTTCTGGAGGCAGGTTGTTACACTGGTTAATTGTTCTAACTGTCAGGAAGTTTCTCCTTAGTTCTAGGTTGCTTCTCTCCTTGATTAGTTTCCACCCGTTGCTTCTTGTCCTGCCTTCAGGCGCTTTGGAGAGTAGCTTGACTCCCTCTTCTTTGTGGCAGCCCCTGAGATATTGGAACACTGCTATCATGTCCCCCCTCGTCCTTCTCTTCATTAAACTAGACATACCCAATTCCAGCAGCCTTTCCTTTTATGCTTTGGCCTCCAGTCCCCTGATCATCTTTGTTGCTCTTCTCTGTACTCTTTCTAGAGTCTCAACATCTTTTTTACGTCGCGGTGACCAAAACTGGATGCAGTATTCCAAGTGTGGCCTTACCAAGGCATTGTAAAGTGGTATTAACACTTCACGTGATCTTGATTATATTCTTAGTTATTGATTCATTCTGTATGAAATTTTAATATTCCTTCCTCATACTTTGAAAGCATCCATTCTATATGACCCAGAAACTCTTAAAATGTATCCTTTGTTTCATCTTAGCAAGCAGTTAAGAAAGATACCATGGCTGGCACTATCAAAATCTTTTTCTCATACATTGTCCACCAAGACAACCAAAGGGTCAATGCCCTAAATCAGATAGCCTGGATCTAAGTATATTCACATAAAGTTCCCAATCCTGCAGCTAGGAAGCTGGTGTTAATGAGCAAATATATTATTGTCTTGTCTGGTGTCCTGCCTTGGGTCATTTCCAGCCCTCTGAATCTATGTTTCTATGACTCTTCACATCCTATAAGTCCCTAGACATGGGAAGTTTAAAAGGGCACACCAGCCTTTCTTATACACATTCAGAACCTGGTCAAGAAAAGAAAAGGAGATATTTTACAAAGAAGTGATAATGTTAAAAATGTCTATTTGTGCTTGGAAATTCAAATAAATGAAATTGCTTGAAGGAAAAATGGACAGAATAATAGGCTGAAAATTAGTTTTCCATGGGTAATTGTCAACATACAACTGTAACAAAAGACTATAAAGGATAAGCACATACTAGAGCTGTAGAAATAGAAGTTATTTCAAATTAATTGGATTAAACAGAATATTTCATTTTATTCCTTTAATAATTTATAAATCACATATGCTGATGAAATGTAATATTTGAAGTGCTATTAAAGTACTAAAATGTAATTTCTTTTGCACAGCAAATGAAATATGTGATATGTACAAAATACTTGCCCTCTTGCAAAAAAATAGGATTTTACCATGTTATTCTTTCTTTTTTCTCTTCTTTTTAAAACTCTTGAAGCAAAGCAACCATTGTGCTTTAATATTGTGATAACTTGAAGACATGAAAACCTAGCCATTGTATTTTTAAACTACATTTTTTAAAAAATACATCAAGCTGAAAAAATGTTCAGAAAGCAAGCATTTTACATACAATATCTGTAACTACAATATACTACAATGTAACATTTGAATGATTCATTTGAAACATGTCAAACATTTGAATGAACATAAAGCATACCATTGGCTCCTTAAAAATATTGGTACCACATCCATAATAAAAAATGTATTGAACATTTTTATTAAGCATATTAAGAGGCAACATTATGGACCCTAGCCATATCCAACTGCCAGCAATAAAGAAGAGGTCTTTTTCAAGTGAAGTTGGATTCTTGATAACTTTATGCATGTCTATATGGTTTTCTTGGCAGCAATAGGGAAATGGTAAATGTTGCCTTTTAGCAGAAAGTTCGGAGTGAGAATTATGGTTGTGTCTGTATTATGGAACACAACTTAAAGTTGAAGATGGTACATCCTTGTAAAATTTACATAAGTTTTAAACTACATCTTTATCCAAACTTTATAGGTTAGAAATTTATGGTGTTGATTTTTTTTAAAGTTTTCACTTTTATTAAATTACATAATTAAATATTTGTAAGCCACTTAGACAATGGATGACATATACAATGTTAAAAGAAAGAAAATAAAGATTCTATTGGGCCAAAGACATATTATTCTGTATCTTCACATGGTAACAAATCAAAATATATTCTGAAATCTAACAAACAGAATATGATGACTATCACATCTTCTACTACTGCTCCCAAATAACTTCTTTTAAACATTTGAAATTTAAAATAGGAAGTAAAATGTGGTCATTAAAACATGCTATATCCCTTGAGTTTCCTATTTCTCAAGAAATTATCCAATCCCCTTTTAAATCCATATTTATGAATTGTTGTTATCACACTGTCTGCTAGGGACAGCTACCATAGTTCCTGTTTTATCAGGAAATGCATCCTTTGCATCTCACTTAGTATTTCAATATTTTCTAATATTTCTAATTTTCTATTCCTAGGCAGCACAAAGTGATGATGGACTCATCATTGGATGTTGACACCGACTAGTTTTTTTTGCCTGTTTTTAACAGTTTTCATTGGAGTTTATAAATTGTTTTTTTTAATTAATTATTTTATGATTTGGGTATTGTTTTAATTGTTATCAGCCACCCAGAGTTAGTGTGGTGAGATAAGCAGCAATACAAATCAAACTCAATCCAATCCACTTCAATCCACTTCAATCCAATCCAATCCAACATACTGGTATGAAGATGGCTTGTTCTTTTTAAAGGACATAACTTGATAATGTTGCCTTCTTCTCATCTTCAGACCATCATGGAAATAGTTTATATTTACCTTCAGCTGTCCCAGTGTTAAATTAACACTTTCCCACTTCGCCCAACATGTCTTGATATTCAGTGACCTTGTTAATGATATGGTCAGTGACATAATTAAGAACTAATATCTGACCGGCTCTCATTGACTATTTTAAGCTGCTATGAGAACACCCCTTTCTTTCCAGTTCCATGGGCTTACTATTTTGACTATGGGAAGTTTTTTTTTTTCAAATTTACCCTTCCCCCCAAGAGCTATTCCCTTTTCACTTGTCCTGCTAGATCTCTGAGTTGGCAAGAACATTTGGGAGGGGAATTGAGCTAATGATCAACTAAGATAAACTGTGATTGGACAATTGATAGAAAAGAGTCAAGTCTCCTCAGCAAGTGGTTGTCAGCCAGCCTGAGAAATATCAGATAATATTGGGAAGATATCCCATTTAACCTCATAGCCTATCAGTGTCTGCTAGGTGTTTTCAGGATTATTTTTAATTAAGGAGTTAGCACTCTTTCAAAAGAGAATTAAACCAAGTATTTAAATGTCAGTGGAGGTGTTTCCAAAGTGAAGGACAAAGTGTTCCAATATCTCAGGGGCTGCCACAAAGAAGAGGGAGTCAAGCTATTTTCCAAGGAGCCTGAAGGCAGGACAAGAAGCAACGGATGGAAACTAATCAAGGAGATAAGCAACCTAGAACTAAGGAGAAACTTCCTGACAGTTAGAACAATTAACCAGTGGAACAACCTGCCTCCAGAAGCAGTGAATGCTCCAACACTGTAAGTTTTTAAGAAGAAACTGGACAACCATTTGTCCGAAACGGTATAGGGTTACCTGCCTGAGCAGGGGGTTGGACTTGATGACCTCCAAGGTCCCTTCCAACTTTATTATTATTATTATTATTATTATTATTATTATTATTATTATTATTATTATTATTATTATTATTATTATTATTATTATTA